>NW_028317821.1:30840000-31052500 GCF_062004578.1 Staurois parvus
TTCACTACCATGAATAGGACTTTTTATTTATTTATTTGGATTGTTTATGTATATATGTTATAGCACTAGAGCACTTTATTTGTATTGCACTGCCTATACTGGGTGTATTAATGATGTAGGTGAAATGTATATAGATCACCCAGAGGGGAATGTTTTTTTCTCATCAAAAGTGCAGTTACTCTTTAACCACTTGCCTACCGGGCACTTTCACCCCCTTCCTGCCCATGCCAATTTTCAGCTTTTAGCGCTGTCGCACTGTGAATGACAGTTGTGCGGTCATGCAACACTGTACCCATATGAAATTTTTATCATTTTTTTGAGACAGATAGAGCTTTCCTTTGGTGGTATTTAATTACCACTGGATTTTTTAGTTTTTGATAAACAAACCAAAAACAACAGAAAATTTTGGAAACAAAATGCTTTTTTCTTAGCTTCTGTTATAAAATTTTGCAAATGAGTAATTTGTCTCCTTCACTGATGTGCAATAATGAGGCTGCACTGATGGGCACTGATAGGCTGCACCGATGGGCACTGATAGGCTGCACTGATGGGCGCTGATGAGGAGGCACTGATGGGCATTGACAGGCATCACTAGTGGGCATTCACAGACATCACTGATGGGCACTGAAAGGCAGTACTCATATATGGCACTGATAGGCAGCACTGACTGGAACTATTAGGTGACACTGACAGGCACTGATAGGTGGCACTGGCAGGCACTGATAGGCGACACTGACTGGCACTGTTAGGTGGCACTGACGGGCACTGATAGGCGGCACTAATGGGCACTGATAGGCGGCACTGACTGGCATTTATAGTTGGCACTAAAAGGCAGCTCAGATGGGCACTGATATGTGGCATCGATGTGCACTGGTAGGCACTGATATGTGGCATTGATGTGCACTGGTGGGCACTGACAGGTGGCATTGATGGGCAATGACAGGTGGCATTGATGGACACTGACAGGTGGCACTGATGGGGCTACACTGATTATCAGGGCACTGATCAGGGACACAGCGCACCAGCGATCACTGCGCTGCACACCCTCTGGGGTGCGCACGTGCAGTTAGAGTAGAAGGACGTCATATGAAGTCCTCCCAGAATGAGAGAACCACCTTGCGCCCGCCATTTCTTTATATGGCGGGAGTTAGGCGATTAAATGTGGTGTAGTTAAATGTAGTTGTCTTTTTTAGAATTTATATTCCTTTATTTTCAACTGGTGTTTCAGCCAGTTACACACTTCCTGTCTTAGAGTGTCTCCTTAGAGGTACATTTGGACAGTGGCATCATGGATCCAGGGAGAAGGTAGCGTTAGATGCACTAGCAGATTTAGATAAAGATGACTAACAAATTAAACCCGAACTTTAGCTAAAACATTTAGGCAGGTACAGCAACAGTTTTTGTTCTTTTTTTATATAAAAAATGTTACAGAATGATGATTGCAAGCACTCCTGTTAGTGGTAAATGTTTTGTCACAACCCTTTAACTGCCATTTTGCTGGACAGCTTGGTCTGTTAAAGGAAGCTGAAAAAACAGACTTACTGGCAGGATCATATGGTGAAAATAAAGGAGAAAGAAAAGTCTAACAAAGAAAAATAATACAGCCATCACCTCTAATAATTGGTAAACTGCAATATTTTACATTTTTGTTTTTAGGTTTAATATAATTTTATATAAAATAAGATATTTGCCTAGATCAGGGCAACTCTAGACAGATGTCTATTTCCTTTACCGCTGCACAAGAGTTGTATATCACTATGCATGTTTACAGTAAAGATTTTTATTTTTAAAGTGCTTGTAAACCTTTGAAATGAAAAATTACCAAAGCATATTCTTCTATAGTTTGTACTTGCCTCAATCCAAAGCATTTAAGGCAGCCATACATGGATTAAAGTTCAATTGGTTCAGCAGGGACTGGCCAAATTTTGATCCATGTATGGCCTAGTTTGGTTCCACACAAATCGATCTATGAATCGACTTGTGTACAACGAGCCTGTTAGGCTGTTCCTGAATGATCAGTGCCACTGGCTGTACTGGCAACTAGAGATGGGCTTCATGTTTGAGTCTAACGTAAGTTTGAGTCTAACATGGGACGTCCGTGTGTTTGCTGAACACACGAACGGTAAGAATGTTCGGCGGGCTGTTTGCCCCACAATACACCGTGCCATGATAGTGCATTGTGATTGGCCAAAGAAATGCACCTCACCACAGGTCAGGTGCAATGCTTTGGCCAATCACAGCACATGATGATGTCTCAAGGGGCGTGGGTAATCCTGCCCCCTTGTGCTGTCCTCACAGTATTTAAGAACTTTCATTCCAGTGCAGCTGTCAGACAGCAGGAGCCAGCGTCGAGAGCTGTTTTTTTTTTCTTTTTTCGGGTCAGCAATGGTGACAGGCTTCATGACTGACATTGGATCTACTTTTAAGGGACATTGTTTAAATTTTTGTTTTTAACAAAGGATTGTCAAAGACTGTCTCTTGTCATTTTTACTACATTTTTTTTTGTGAATGGGTAGCGGTACATGAGGACAAGGTGCTGCCCCAAAGCAACCCTGCCAATTTTGAGGGCATGTGGCCTAATATGGTTCAGGGGGGGGGGGGCGCTCGCTCCTCTTTTTTTTTTAATTTTGGCATGGGGGTTCTCCTCAAAATTTATACCAGGTCTGAATGGTTTGGTATGGATGGGAGGGGGGGACCCCATGCTGTTTTTAAAAAAAAAATTAATTGTCGGGCAATACCAACAGTTCTTTTTACATTCAGCTGTCAGTGGAGAACCCCGCCGACAGATGAAACTATAAAGAATGTTTTCACTACTAAAATACCGCATGACTTAATAATAAAAGTCATGCGGTATTTTGGTAGCCGAGCAGTATCTTACCGCATACTCAGATGAAGTAAGATAACGCTTAATAAGTTGTCCCTGTTTGAAATTTGTGGTCAAACTTTCAGTATGTTTAAATGTTCGACCAAAGAACTGAACAGAGGGGTGTTCAGACCATCACTACTGGCAACACTGATCATTGTATTCTGTTGGCAAGGAGCCATAACACAATGGTGCTTTTGGTAGATGTTCTCTCCTTTCTCTGCTATCTGCACGAGTCACTTCTGACAGTTTATGTGAAAACAGGAAATCCCAAAAGATGACCCTGCCCCCCTCTTCAGCACACTGCAGGTGATTGATAGCCTCAGCTGTGCATGTTTCCCTGTGAGACTGTGTAGAGGGGGGAGTGTCCCTCCACTCAGGTCTCAGATTACATTCAGTTCTGTGCTGTGCTGTGCAGTGGGTGGCATTGGATGTTCACCTCCCTTCAAGCTGAGAAATAATATCTGATCTTGTACATAAGGGTTTACAACCACTTTAAGGATCTGTCTTTTCAAATTCTAATACTGCTTAGACGTAATAAGTATTTAGAAATTGTATCACTTCTGTTTTGTAACAGTTTCAGTTCTGAAGCTCATCTCTTTGTCGAAAACATTTTATCTTGTTTTAAAAGTTAAAATCCAAGTTATGTTTCATTGATGAATGTGTCAAAACTGAGATGATTCCTGTGGCACCAGGACATAAAAAGAGGATAGCTTCAGTACATTTTTACAGTACAGCAGTGTCCAAAGCTGGTGGAGCACAATAAAAATAAATGGGAAAAAAGGAAGGGAGGAGAGCCCAAGCTGTGACCTGTCAGAGTTACATGACCAGCTTTTCTTCAGTCATCGCGCTCTCTCTTATGTACTGGTAACTGAACCATAACCATTTTGTAACTTTGCATCCAGCTGCTGCGGTAAAGTTGTCGCCTTAAACTTTAAGCGTTATGCCATCTTTTATTGATCCTACTTAAGCATAGCATTAGGCAATTTGAGGCAACCTAAATGCCTATAGGTAGGATGTAATTATTGACTTTTGATACCTTTTCATCAATACACATTTTTGCTACTTATTGACTATAAAGTGTGATTGATGTGTTTACTGGCCATCTAAATTCTTAGGCCCCTTTCACAGGGGGTGGATTCCATTTGTTCATCTGTCCATTCTGTTCTGTGAGCTGATCCCCTACTGATCAGAGCAGAGTGGACAGATGACACATCAGGGAGGATGACACTGCAGAAACTGAGTGGACATGGACAGAGCCAGCACTTCTGTATGAGTGGCTGGGTGTAATTGGATTCTGCTGTCTGTTTACACCCAACTATATCTGATCTACCCAAATGGAAGAGGACAGGGTCCCCTTTCGTATGTTTTTTTTTAAGACCTGATGGGACCCAGAGTTAGGTGGGTTTAAATGGACACAATTCTGTTTACAACCAACTATCCATAAGGATGAATGGACATTCCAATCAGGTCCTCCTGAAAAATTGACAGGCAGACCTGATCGGAATGCCTTTGTAAAAGGGGCCTTACTATTTTGGATACTGTATGCCATTCCTTTACTAGTCAAGTAGAAAATACTGGCTTCTACTGTATATTAACTTTATTGAGTTTTGCACCCACTCAGAAATTTCTAGCTTTTTTGACCTTTCTAGCTTTTTCTAAGCAGACGAATAGTGGACAAGTACAGTGGGGGGCAAAGTAATTTCATATGGCCCCAAGAGGGTCCCATGAGCTTCTGTGCCCATTTCAAAAGCAGTGCATGGCACCCTGCACAACAGCAGACTTGCACATGCCAAAACCTGTCTTTTTTACATTTATATTTTTACCAGAATTCTCACTTTATTCGAATCAACATATAAAAGGCACACACAAATATGGCTGAAATTTCGTTAAAACAGAATTATCTCAATATGCTTGGGGAGAAGGTGTTAATTCAAACTTTTTTCTCAGGTGCCAGGGTTGCAGCTTATAATGTTTTCTTTCTCACCCCAGGTCAAGATTAAATCAGTATACCCTAACAGGATAACCTATGCCGGAAAAAGGAATGTTCTGATTACTGGAGAGAATTTGAGAAATCTAACAAAATTGTTTTTAGTAGGGACCAGCAGCTGCAAGCCCCAGGAGTAAGTAACAGTGCATTATACACTTTATGTACCATGGTTAAACAAATCAGGTCTGCATAGTTCTTCACCACCACATATTTTATCGATCTTTTGGAAGTGAAATGCTGGACATACATGGACAGATCTTTTGCCAACAACTAAAGATCCAGCATTTCTCTGCAAACTATTGAGCAATCAGAGCTTTTCAGAAAGTTTACATTAATAATATTTTTCGACTGGTCCTATGTCCCATCAAGTAAACTACAGTAAATGTCTCAGAGAACCATGGACTGTTGTATGCAATTATTATGTTTGCACATTCGATCTGTTTAAACTCAGCCCTTCAGTAAAAGTTTATTTAAAGCTCAACTCCAGGATCAAAGTAAGTCCCCTCCCACCCAATCACTGGGTTAAAAAAACAAAAATCTTTCTAAATCCCTGTTTTCACTTAAGCTGCAGTCACATGTGGCACCTAGTCCTTCTCTATGTTTACTTCCTGGAAGAGTCCTTCTTTCAGGTGTCCATGTCACTGCCTACTGATATAGATAATTCCTATTGACTGGCTAGGAAGGGGTCTTCTAGGGATCCAGCAGTTGACCGACATAACACTGAAGGTATTGAAGGGGATCAGCCATAAAGGGATAATGTGTGGCACTGGAGGCAGAAACGGCATCAGGGTTGGGCCTGAATGGGTGGAATAAGGTGAGTTTAATTGGCTTTACTAAGTAAGGAAAAACATACACCTGGGACAGAGGAAGGTGGGATGCCAATCAAGCTCTAAGGTGCCGGGAAGTGAGCCAAGAGCCCACTAGAGGATGTCGGGCCCTCAGGCCACCCTCATGAATTCTGTTTCTGATTGTTTGGTCAGAGACATTCACACCAGTGGCCTGCTGGAGGTCAGTTTGTAGGGTTATGGCAGTACTCATCCTGTTCCTCCTTGCACAAAGGAGCAGATACTGGTCCTGCTGATGGGTTAAGGACCTTCTAAGGCCCTGTCCAACTCTCCTGGAGTAACTTCTTGTTCCCTGAAATTTCCTTCATGCTCTTCAGAGTGTGCAAGGAGACACAGGAAACCTTCTGGCAATGGCACGCATTGATGTGCCATCCTGGAGGAGTTGGACTGCCTGTGTAACCTCTGTAGGGTCCCGGTATCGCCTCATGCTACCAGTAATGACAATGACCCTAGCCAAATGCAAAAGTAGTACAAAACATTCAGAAAAGATGAGTAGGGAAAACAATTTCAGTGGCCTCCACCTGTAAAACCATTCCTGTTTTGGGATTGTCTCATTGTTGCCCATCTAGTGCACCTGTTGTTAATTTCATTAACACCAAAGCAACTGAAACTGATTAACTGACCAGATCAATATCCCAGGAGTTTAATTGACTTGATGCTATACTCTGATTAAAAAGTGTTAATTTTTATGGGCAGTGTATAATGTTGTGGATGTAATAAATATGTCATCTAGGTTTCACACCTACACATGGTAAGAGATTCTGTTATGAAGATATCAAACTTTTTGTTTTCTCAGAACTTAAAAAGTTCTGATCTGGGCCCTGGAGCCTGGAGGCCTTGTAAAGTTTTGGGTGGGATAATGTCTCTAGGTGTAGATAACACCACTATATACATTGGGTGGGAGGTCTTGTTTATGATATTAATATTTTTTTTATTAATTATAAATATTTTTAATTGTATATTTCATCAGCTACACACTATTTTAAACACATAGAACAGAGTGTATCCCGAAGAATTCCTTTTGGGCAAAACATGTCGATCTATTGGTTCTTCATTCTTCTGTTTGATTTATAATGCAAGCATTTTTTTATCTACATACTGTAGCTGAAATTTATTGATTGTGTTGTAATTTGTGATATTTTTAAATCTGTATAAATAAAATCCTTTTTGAATTATATACAGTATTTGGTAATTTTGAGAGTTGGAGCACCTTTAAAATCCCCAATTTTCCATGACTTCCTCCCCTTTCTATTATTGTGGGGGTTTGTTATAGAAATTTTTGTTATGGTAGGTAACATCACTAATTGATTAGATGTGCACAGGCCTTTATATATGTGAGATGACTGTGTTTCAGTGTCAAAGCTGCTTGGACTGTTCTTGGATTTCCCTGTCTCTTGCATGTTTTACTGCTTCCTTTACCAGTTGAGCCTTTCCCCTTTACAAAATGCTTACAGGATGGGAGTGTGCAAGGATGACTTAGGGATGACCTCAATGTTGTGATGCTTCTCCTTCTTTGTCCAATCAGGTAGCCGAGTCTGGGTTCAAACAGTACTGGTTAACTGAAGTAGGGAAAACTGAAGTTACTGACCTTGTTGTGATGCCAGTCAGGGATGTACAGATTATAAAACTGGCTAAGCAGAATAATGAGTCATTTGAGTTCACTTATATGTGTTTGATGTCCAGCTGCAAATACATTTACTGTTTTCATTGCTAGAGTTCAAATTAGAAAAGAAGAACAATGGAACGACACACATGCTTTTATCTCACTGCCAATTGCAAAGGAAGTTAAGCAATTATGTGTTCAATGTGAAGGGAAGTGTCAGCAAGGCCTAAACATCTTTTATGAATCATTGCCCACGTGTTCTGTGAATGATCCAAATGTTGTATGGCTCAGGTAAAGTTTATTAACTATTTTATTTTATAATCTGATTGTTTATCCTCAGCTCAGATTTTTTTATCCATACTAGGATACAAATGTCTATTTCTATCAGTGTTAACTTTGATGTCAAATTTCGATTTCATTTTAGTTATAGTTTTTTGACTAAAATGTCATTTTAGTTTTAATCCTATTTTACTCATCTGAATTGTTTTAGATTTAGTCATATTTTAGTTGACTGAAATCTCCACTACATTTTAGTCAACTAAAATCATTTTAGTTGACTAAAATCTAATGGGTTTAGTTACTTTTTAATACATTATTTAAGCATTTCTTTAGAATTTCCCAAAAATTATATATTCCTGGAGTAAAAATCTAACATCTTATTATTTATGGTATTACAGTTTGAACATGTTCTACAGACACAGATTTAGCCATTGTGATATATAACCAGTGTTAGTTTTGACGTCAAATTTCAGTTTAGTTTTAGTCATAGTCTTTTAACTAAAATGCCATTTTAGTTTTATTCATATTTTAGTCATCTGAATTGTTTTAGTCGTATTTTAGTCAACTAAAATAGTGTTTATTTTGTCAACAAAAATATTTTCTTCAACAAAATTAACACTGGTTTCTGTGCCCACCCCAGTTGAGGCTTAGAGATTATTCTAAAATAATCAGCTAGAAACTTCACTAAAATATTAGCCCTGACACTCAAAAACCAAGCAATATATAAATTATTTGTATGCTTTAGCAGAGCCAATGATCAACAGTGTTGGCAAAATAGGAAATCATTAGATGTGGTTTGATCCAAAGAGGAGTTCTTGCTGGCACTACAATACTCTGTATCAGTGGCTCCCAACCAGGATATTATTATTATTATACAGTATTTATATAGCGCTAAAAGGTTTGCTCAGCGCTGTACATTATAGTGGGGGACAGAACATGAGACAATACAGTAACAAAACAAAACACGAGGGGGTCAAGGGCCCTGCTCTTTCAAGCTTACAATCTAGGAGGGAGAGGATAGCGGTACAGGAGGAAGTGGCTGTGGGGGATGGAGTGGTGGGAGGAGTGGAGGAGATCGGCTGTTAGGCGAGGGCGGGGTAGGCTTCCCTGAAGAGATGGGTTTTCAGGGTGCGCCTAAAGGTGAGGAGGGTAGGTGACAGTCTGATGGATTGGGGTAGTGAGTTCCAGAGGAATCAATCATATCAAAGGGCTCCATGGAAATCCAGTGTAATACTACATTCTTCCTAGGAGAATAGAAAAGTACTGTCAGGTCTTTTGAGCTCTTCCAAAATCCATATCACCAAATACCCCAATAGGCACCACTTTGAGTTACAAATATTGGGGATTTTGAAAGTTCTCTGAAATAAATTCCATAATCTGAGACCATACAGGGTTAACCATAGGGCTGTTGCTATCATATCCCTATCATCCCCCTAACACTTGTCACTTTTCCCCACTTTGAGCAGTTCTGATGTAAAGTAGAACCTAGATTGTCTGTGGCGGAGATGCTTGTGATAAAATAGGAAGCAGAAACCTCATCCCAATCCATGTTTGGAATGTCTGTATCCCATTTTGCCTGGTCTTGGGGAAATCTAGGAATACAGTACTGTACAATACTGAAAACAGCACCTGTTTTGTTAAAACTTTTTGTCCACTAATGACTCAATAGAGACACATGAGATAATAAACTGACGATCTTGGCTAAAAAAAGGTGGGGGCGGGGTAGGCTTCCCTGAAGAGATGGGTTTTCAGGGTGCGCCTAAAGGTGAGGAGGGTAGGTGACAATCTGATGGATTGGGGTAGTGAGTTCCAGAGGATGGGGGGAGTCCTGGAGAAGTCCTGCAGTCGGACGTGGGAGGTGGAGACCAGGGAGCTAGAAAGTAGGAGGTCTTGTGAGGAGCGAAGATTATGGGTAGGGTGGTATTTGGGTATCTATCAGGTCGGTGAGGTAGTTTGGGGCAGCATTATGAATGGCTTTGTATGTCTGTGTTAGTAGTTTGAATTTAATGCGTTGGGCAATCGGGAGCCAGTGGAGGGAATGACAGAGGGGGGTGGCAGAAGCGGAGCGGTTGGTAAGGTGGATGAGTCTGGCCGCTGAGTGACTGAGGATATGCATTCCCCTGGGAGTACATGCCAGGACTTTGGTGGGAAAAATGATTAATAGGGGAACAGTGATGTAACTCACTAATATGTATCTCACTAATGTGGGTCACACTGCCAGCACCAGCAGTGCCAATGCAGTGGAGAGCAATTCTAATGGGGAGTGGAGGGAAGTGTGGGCTATGCTGTCTAATCCTGGAATGCTTGCCCCCACAGCATTCCCACGGATCATTGGCGTTGATTGCTGGATATGCACTAGCCTAGCAGTAAGTATGGGCTCCCACTCCTCTGTCCTTCCTTACCGGGCCACTTCATTTTGCAACTCCTGGTCACCCTTATACAATGAGTTATCAGCTTCTCAGTCAAGATTAGCCTTAACCCCTTTACAAGCTTTCTCATTGTCTTTATTTAAATAACAGGTTACAATACAATATACAATATCCTACATACTTTAAAATGTATCTATAGTCAAAATTTAGAATGATATATTAATTTCCATATTGTACACAATTCTGTCTAGCCTATTAATCTGAATGATCTTGAAGTCTGTAAACTTACTTTGTGAAGATCCCCCACACATTTACTTTCTGTGACATGTATTCTCTATGCCAGGGATGCTCAACCTGTGGCCCTCGAAGCCCTCTGATGTGGCCCTCGATTTCAAACCAGGGAAGCACACTTGTATTATATCCTGCGGGTTTGGCGCCGTTTATGAAAGCACACCAAACCTGCTGAATGCAGAAATTTTGGTTCAATTTCACAGAGTACACCACATCTGCAAGATATAAAAGAAGTCTATGGCAAAGCACAGCTAACCTATAAGAAAGCTGCAGGTGCAGTACACTGCACTCGTGGTGTGGGTAAACCACAGCACATCAGTATGAAAGCAGCCTTATAGGGAGATCAGCACAGTAAGGACTCTTTTACATTTACATTTTGGAAGGGGAGGGTGGTAAAACCACATAATTGAGACTTGTTTTTACCACACTCCTAAACCACTGGTGTAGCCTCAGAGGTTGCAGTTGTGACCCATCTCATGCTCCAGGGGGCCCATGTGGCCTCCCAGTCACATTATGTTTTACACTTGGACAGGAGGGGTGGTGGGGGCAGCATATGCAGGAAGCAATCCTCTCCCTTTTCCCCTGCAACCGCTGAAAGCTGGCTTTGCCTCCTCTCCCTCCCGTCGGCTATTTCATTTAATTGTGGCCTGCGACCAGTTACCAAATCACTTAAGTGGCCCTTGCTGTTTAAAATGTTGAGCACCCCTGTTTTAGACATGTATCACCAGGACAGGTGTCCCCATTGGAAGATTTACCTTCACTTCCGATTCTTGCAGCAAAAGTAACATTTTTAATTTCCCATTACATTCAACTTTGTTGTCAGTGGTGACCAGGACCAATGGAAAGGACACAAACAGCAATACAAAAACTGGATGAAGTGAAAAGGGCGGTGGTGACACCTCTTTTTCCACTTTATCCAATCAGAGAACACTTTGCACTCTAAATGACATCCCTGCTGACCAGCTGACCTCCTGTATTCACAATGAATCAAGCCGACTGCTCAGCAAGGGACCCAGAAGCTAGTGGAGATCACTGGAGTAGCGCTGTCTACTAGTGATTTCGAGCTTTTAGAGTGATCCCACAGGTATTGTATATACATTGTTACATGGGTCCAAGCTGGACCAATAACTATCTAAAAATATACCATACCTGGAATCCATCTTTAAAGGTGGAGAGTAATATTTTAAGACCAAGTTATTATAATTGTGCAGTTTTTTTTGTAAGGAGAATGAATGCCAAAGGCAGATATGTATATTTCATGCATTTAAAGTTGTAAAGGCTGAAGGTTTTTTTTACCTTCATACATTCTCTGCATGAAGATAAAAAACCTTCTGTGTGTAGTATCCTCCCCAGCCCCCCTAATACTCACCTAAGCCCAGCATTGCATTCTCGGCTATGCTGGGACTCCCTCTTCTCATTGGCTGGAGCCATTGGCTCTGCTGTCAATCACAAGCAGTGAGCCAATGAGAAGAGAAAGGAGGTGGGGCCGAACCACGGCCCAGTGTGTGAATGGACACACGGAGCAGCGGGTGACCCCATAGCAAACTGATTGCTGTGGGGGCACCCAACAGGAGGGAGGAGCCATGAGAGCCTGCGGGGGACTCAGGAAGAGGAGGATCTGGGAGGCTCTGTGCAAAAACACTGCACACAGCAGGTAAGTATAGACATGTTTGTTATTTAAAAAAAAAAAAATATGCCTTTAGAATTACTTTAAGTGTATATGTTAGTTTTGTTAGTCTACAAAAGAACTTAATAGTGTTTGAGGTCAAAGGAAAGCAAATGCATACATTCATTTTTCATCAATGCTGAGACATTACTGACTCATTGAAACATTTAGTATGTATTTTTTTCCATGGTTTTTGCATGTTGCTTTGAATTGTAAGGCTACACATAAATAACTAAGCTAACAGCTAATCACAACTTTGTGATCTGTCAAGTTAAAATTATGTGGCCAGGTCAATATTTTAATAAAGGATTTATCACAGAGTAATGTATTGTTTTCAGGTCAAAGCAACAGTTTTAAATTGCATCTTGGTGTCTTGTGACTTACGTCTATGTATTTTCTGTTTAGTGGCGGACGAAAACTCTCACTGTCTGGAAAAAGCCTGAATCTTGTGGATACATTTAGTATAACAGGGAACAATTTTCACAAAGTAAGTCTTATACATTTGTACATATCGAACATCAAAATTTGCTTCCAGGGCATACACAGTGTTTTACAAACTTAAAACTGAACTCTGGGCAGATACCTTTTTCCATGTTGTTGCCAGTGCTATCCTACCTTGAGCAGATATGTACTCCATTTGTTTCCTCAGTCTATAGTTTAGGAGAAAAAGAATGTGCATTATTTAAAGCAGTATTAAACTCATAACAAAAAATGTAATATGTTGCAATGTATCAATCTTCAAGTGTGGTTTTCTTTCGTTAGGCTTTTTTCCATCTATTTTTACCTGATGACCTGGCCAGTAATACACTGCCTGTATTCACTCTGGATGAGCAGCACGGGGGGCACATTTGGACAGCAGCATTGTCAGTCTGGGGGGAGGGGAGTGTTAGATGTACTAGCAGACAGTGGTGTAACTGGAACCTTCAGGGCCCCACTGTAAAAACCATGAAGGGACCCCTAGCTGGGGCACTTACCTTAGAGCCCAGAGGCGGAAAACCAGGGCCTGGTCACAAGTGGGGCCTTTGTGACACTGGTGGCAGTAGTTTTTTAAATTACTTTTTGCAGTGTGGGCACGACAGACACGGGCAGAGGGAGGGGTGGGAGGAGGAGGAGCAGAAGCAGCTCTCTTTCCTTTCCCATCCATTGGGGGGGGCTGTCAGTGCAGAGCAGAAGCAGATCTCTCTCCTCTTCTGTCCATGCGGGAAGGGGAGGTGGGTGGGAGCTGTCAGCACTAACTCTTTCAGCCCAGGTGCAGCCAAAAGAAGCTAGATAGGAGGAGCAATGGGGTGACTGCATATAGGAGATCTGTCTCTTCATGTTCCTCCTGCAGCTGCTGATTGCCTGCTTTTCCTCCTCTCCTGAAGGCATTCTGTGGCTGCAGGAGAAACATGGAGGGATCAGTTCCTCTATATGCAGTCGCCCACACTGCTCCTCTGATCCAGGTGTACAGGGGGCAACATGGGCCTCCTGCAATATGGGGCCAGGCTGCGATTGCAACCCCTGTGGCCCCTGTAGCTATGCACCTGATAACAGATGCACTAATGAACTACAGCCAAACTCCAGCTAACGCTGCAGTTACACAAACACTTACAGTTAACCTGTTTTATTTTTTCTTTAGAGATAAAGGTTTTACATAAATAAATAACATTTGATCATTGTAAGTACCCATCACAGGTAAACTGTTTGTCTCAAATACTTTTGCAGGACAGCTTGTTCTGTTGAAAAACAACAGACTTACAAGTGGGTTCACCAGGTACAAAAAAAGGAAAGTAAGCCTAAAAATGAAAGCTAATGCAGCCATCACATCTAAGAATTGGTAAGCTGCAATATAATAAATGTTTGTGTTTGGGTTTCATACAGCTTTAAATCACAGGCTTCTTTCCCTGTGAATTCCATTTTTTAAGATTGGAAGCTGCTGTGCCCTCTGTCCCCACAGCCCCCTGTCTTGTAACTTCCCCATTGTAGTTCTGTGTGAGTGTAATAGACGGGACTTGGAGTCTCAGATTCCCAGTCTGCACCTCCCACTGATAAGCATCAGAACACAGCTCTGCCCTTAGCTCAACCCCAGCTCTGCTCTTCTCTCAACTCCAACTCTGTTCTCAGCTCAACTTTCTAAGATGGGGACCGGAGCTGCAGCATAACAAGGAGCTCCGTCGCCCCATTGTTCATCCGCTGCCATCCAGGACCCTACAGGGGCACCGAAGACCCTGCAGCCCCTGATGAATACCCAGGGAAGGGTGCTAGGCAATTTTGGGCCCCCCCCCAGGAGCTCCTAGATTTTGCAGCCTACCGCGGCCTATGAAGCCGCGGTCTTTCCTAAGATCGCGGCTGGATCTCCTGCTGATATTTCACTTTCCTGCTGACCCTAACACCAGGACTGGAAGGCATGCACACTCGTATACATCCCGCTCACATGCCACCTTCCTCACCATTCTTCTTCTTCTAACTTCTGGGGATATCTCCCCGAACCCTGGTCCTCCACTACTTTGCCCACACACAAGACATCCTCTTTCTTCCGGGAATTACCGCAATCCCCTTAATCTAATATCTGTCCCCTTGCTTCCCAAAACCACCCTCCCGTTTTCATGTGCACTATGGAACGCACTCTTGGTCTGCAATAAGCTCACCTCTATCCATGACCTCTTTGTCTCCGGCTCCCTTAACCTTCTAGCACGCACTGAAACCTGGCTCCAAGCAGCAGAGTCTGTCTCCCCCGCAGCACTCTCCTATGGAGGCCTCATCTTGACCCACTCACCCAAACCCAGTGGTTGGAAAGGAGGCAGGGTTGGTTTACTTCTGTCACCACTGAGCACCTTTCAAGTCCTCCCTAACCCTCCCTCTCTATCCTTCTCTTCTTTCAAGACCCACTGCATCCGGCTGTTCTCTCTGATCTCTCTGAGGATTGCAGTGATCTATCGGCCTCCTGGACCCGTGTCCCGCTTTCTTGATGACTTCGCCGCCTGGGTACCCTACTTTCTTTGCTCTCAGCTACCCACTATCATCCTTGGAGACTTCAACATCCCTATTAACATTGATAATCACTTGATAAACTCCCACAGCTTCAATTACCATCTCTATGCTGATGACACGCAAATCTATCTGTTTACCCCTCACCTCACCCCTTCAGTCTCCACTCGCATCACTAGCCTACTAAGTGACATATCGGCTTGGATGTCACTCCACTTCCTCAAACTCAATCTTTCCAAAACTGAGCTCTTAGTATTCCCCCCAGCCCGTGCCACCTCCACTGACTTCACCATAAATATCGATAACACAATCATCAGTCCATCCCCTCATGCCAGGGTACTACGTGTAATCCTTGACTCCCATCTGTCCTTCCAGCCCCAGATCCAATCGCTGACAAAATCATGTAGACTTCACCTCTGCAACATCTCCAAGATACGACCGTTCCTAACCCCGGAAGCCACTAAGCAACTTATTCACTCCCTTGATATATCTCGCCTCGACTACTGTAACTCCCTCCTCATTGGCCTACCTCATCGCAGGCTATCCCCACTCCAGTCTATCATGAATGCTGCTGCCAGACTCATCCACCTTACTAACCGTTCTGTATCTGCCACCCCTCTCTGCCAATCCCTCCACTGGCTCCCAGTTGCCCAACGGATAAAATTCAAAACACTAACAATGACATATAAAGCCGTCCACAACACTGCCCCAAATTACATAACCAATCTTCTCTCTAAATATCACCCAAACCGCTCTCTCTGCTCCTCGCAAGACCTCCTACTCTCTAGCTCCCTTATCTCCTACCCCAATCTATCAGACTATCGCCTACTCTACTTACTTTTAGGCGATCACTGAAAACCTATCTCTTCAGGGAAGCCTATACCGCCCTCTGCTCTGGAATCCTTTACTCTTCTAACCACTCCATCCCCCACAGTTATGACCTATTGTACCATTAACCCCTCCCTCCTAGATTGTAAGCTCCAAGGAGCAGGGCCCCCAAATCCCTCTTGTATTGAACTGTATTGTTACTGTATTGTATCCCACTATAATGTAAAGCGCTGAGCAAACCGTTGGCGCTATATAAATCCTGTATAATAATATAATAACTCTTCCTCCACCCTTAGCTCAGAACTCATCTCCGCCATCAGCTTAGCCCCTGCCCCACAACTTTCTGCTTTTTCCATTACATCATTGGACATGTAGTTCTTTATACCTGTGTGCATTTGCTATGTGACAATGTAGAAAGTCTTACTCTAGAAGTTGAAAGCAGAGTTTTCCTCTAGCATGATGACAACACAAGGTTCTGAAAATCAAGGATTACAAAAAAGTTACACTGACCATAGATGGGGCAAATTTCTTTTCTATAACCACGAGTTCCCCCATCAACACTGAATCCCTCCCACGGAACCATTGTGTTCTCCCTGGCAAGGGGGTGGGGGGAAAACAGTGATTATTGCTAGTGGCTATAAAAGCCGCTAGCAATAATCACATGTAAATCTGGCAGGTAAAGTAATCATAGTTGGGAGCTTATATTTACAGCAGAATTAGAAAACACACATTTGCCAAATGTACAAATAATATACAAAATGCCAGAGTGTTGCCACGAAAATATAGCTTATTAAATATACTTTCTATGTATTTTACTCAATATTCAGAAATGTTTGTTCTGCATTCTACAGTACATTAAATGTCAGGAGAACGATACACACTGCTATTTTATGGTTGATCCACTAAGTAAAACCAGCCAGATTCTCAACATTACTATTCATACTGAAGAAAATAATTTAACATGTGGAACTGTATATTCAAAGCCGGATCCTGTGTTCACTACTTTTACTGCGATCGATGTAGGTGATGCCATTGAACTAAGGATAAAGGCAAGTATTTTCTTTTACTGTGATCACATATTTGTGTACTATTTGTGAAATTCAAATGCCCATGGGACTCTATATGATGCACAATACAGACAATATAATTACAAATTAAATTTTCTTGTAGAAGGACAATTATGTATAAGACATGCCTCAATAAAATAAACTAGCTTATTTACTATAATAAGAGCTCCATAATTAATACACAAATAATAGTATTCAAGTTCTATGAAGTAAGAATCAAATGTCAAGATCAAGCACATCCCAATTATCGGTGTGTTTTGTGAGTCTAGTTCCCTTTCTCAGGAATAGATGCTGTTAATCTGGTATCTGCAGATCAGATTTCCTCCACAACTGCTGGAGAAATCTGTGATTGTGTTACTGGTCTCTGCCTTGAAAAAGACACTAAGGTAGGATGGATCAGTCTGGCATTCAAACAGCTTCTCCCAAAGGTAGAAGATGATTACAGTGCTAGACTTATAGCAAACCTATTTTTCCATCTGGGTGGATCTGGTACATCGGAAAAGCAGACAATTGCTTGCAGATGATGTAGGGTTGGGATTTCCATTGGTCAGCTAGCTTGCACTTTCCAGGGATGCCCAAATCTTTTAGATACACTCAATTACCCAGCTGATTGCAGGGTCATGATTGCATGGAATGCATTAGAAGCACTGCTGTGCTCAGTTACACCTAAGATCAACTTATTTTAGCACTTCCTCACTCAGAAAGCTGTTCATACTAGTCATAAATGATGAAAAGCCTAACGTTAGTTGTTACAATTCCTAGTTTGGACATCACTTTCATGAGTATGAGAAACCTGTAAAATGCACATACCACAGAAGAAGAAACAGCCAAGAACTTTCACTTCATGTTTGCATGCACTTTATATGTAACATTTTTAAATTAGATATAATAAATGTTATATCTTACAGTAAAATAATAACCTAATTAGTTATGAAAGATGTTTCACTTTGGAAATGTTTTTCCTGTTATCTTTTTGTATTATGACATGGTTTGTGTTCTGATAATGTCAGACAAAATTAGGAAATTGTTTAACTTTGTGACTTATCAGTAGGTTTGTGACACAGTTATCATTTATGACAATCAGCGCAGAAGAAAAATGTTTGCTACTTTTTATAACCAGTCGACCTGCAGTTCAAATGCAGTCTTTCTCAACTAGGGTTTCATCAGACCCTAGGAATCCTCCAGAGTTTGTTAAGAGTTCCTTGAGCAATGAGCCATACCCACTGGCAACAACGATATTTTCAGCTATCTGTAATGAGTTGGTGCGAGCTGTAATTATAAGCAGGATTTCCCCAAGACTGGAAAGTTTTTTCAAGGGTTCCTTCATGTTAGAAAGTTTGAGAAATGCTGTTCTAAAATGTACTTGTAAAATGCAAAGCATAGGGATAGTTGAGAACAGCTCAGAACATTTTAATTTAATAAGCTGCAATATATATTTTTTCACTGGGCTGACATCTATTGCCCACTGGATAAGTGATGTGGGGGCTGGCTAGTGGCTGCACTAGTGGTTATGTATGTTAATTTCAATTGTTAACCTTCCAAGACGTAGAAGCTTAGTTCTCAGAGTCAGATTGAGGGCCCATTCAAAATAATGGACCAAATAATGCATCTGCACTATTTCTGACAATGCAGTACACCGCAAGACAAAAGGCATTCCCATCAGTGCATTTTTTCTTACCATATGTGTACATTGAAAATGAATGACAACACACATATACAGTATATTACAGTGCATTGAGGTAATGCATGTTAAATCATGGATCTTAGTTCACCATACCACAACATATAGATGTGAATTTGGATTTATATTTTCTGCCTGTTGGACCAGCTATTTTTCCCCACATCCCCCACCCAAGTCAAATGGCTAGCCCTAGTATAACAAACAATAAAAAGAAAAATTCCCAGCTCAACTTACAGAGCAGCCTGCTACCAACCGAATAGTCCTGTGTAACAGTTTGCATTAACAACAGGGGTTTGGTTTGCACACATTTGCAAATACATGCGTAAGCTGCAGAGCCTCTTCAGGGCACCCCATTATTCTGCAGTTCCTAACTCTATAATTTTGAGAGCCTCCGTTATAGGAGTACATGTATGATAATGGATAGACTGAGGCAGGTGAGCTTGAGGGAGTCCACCCCTCCTTAAAGGCACTCTAGACACCCATCATATAACACAATGGCAGCCAAGGTGTCCAGTGCGTCCCCTCACCAGTTTATCAACAGTATGAACCACTGCCCAAATCTACAACTGGCCTTCACAGCAAGGAACTTATTATTGTTTGATATGTCACCCTTCAAAGTGCTCCTTGCTGTGAAGGCCAGTTATAGATTGGGGCAGTGGCCATTTGTTTGTAGCCCTAGTATAACACTAACAAGATCAAATGTCACAATCATCTATGACATGATGGGGCAGAGAGGTTACAAGAGACAACAGTCTACCACAGCATTAGTACATCCAGAACTGCGCAGCAGAAGACTGGAGACCTTTGGCTTTGGGGTAAAAATATATCCAGGTGGCCCTCACATATTTCTGTGGGTTATAGTAAGTGTACCAAAAAATTGCGCCATGCTTTTGCAGTGACTGAAGGGTATGGTGAAAGGTGGGTGTTCCTAAATAACATTGCTTATTGTGACACACCTTTTTAAGTCCTCACCATTACCTTTCTTGGTGAATGCCTTTGGCATTCGGTCACACAACTACAACACTTCAAAAAAGTGCTGGAAGACTTCCCTCTGCCAGATCCTGTGATCACAGGTGAGAATGGAAGGCAAGTAGTCATAAAATACCCAGAATGTGTGACCGACTGTGGGTCCTGCTCTGATAAGTGTCTGAATAGAAAAGTATCTATGTTCAGGGCCAACAGCCCAACATATCTTAATAGTACTTGACTGAGGGGCAAATTTCCCCCTGGCCCCGTGAGTCCTCCCCTGGAACTGACCCCTATAAAAGATAGGGATACTTTTCCAAACCACACACAAAACATACAAAGGGAAATTTCTCAAAACTGAATCAGGCAGAATTTGGA
Organism: Staurois parvus; assembly: GCF_062004578.1. Classification (NCBI taxonomy): domain Eukaryota; kingdom Metazoa; phylum Chordata; class Amphibia; order Anura; family Ranidae; genus Staurois; species Staurois parvus. The sequence goes on from NW_028317821.1 coordinate 30,859,794, forward strand.
GCAGTTGTTGATGGAAACCAATCAGCTTCTACCTTTTATTTTCAAAGCCTAACTGAGCAAACTGAAGATAGATTGTTTGCTCCAGATTCTGTCTACTCCCGTTTTGATCAATTTCCCTGAGTTTGTGTTTAAAGACAGTGCCAGTAATATTGACCAGCAAGCAGTTACTCTGGAACCTTTTGTTATAGAAAACTTGACTGACTGCAGCTTTATGTGTGAGTGGTTGGTAGTTAGGAGATTCTCCTAGACTGTGGCCTATATGGACATGCAGAAATTAAGACCAGGCTGCACTGAAAAGCTACTGATTTTTGTCATCAACAGTACTACCACCACTATCAGCCAAACCCCTCCATATACTGTATGTGTAGTTGAAGAACAAATTCTGGGTACAATTTTTGTAATACAGAGTATTGTTTCATGAACTACTGTATTAACAACAATGACAACAGGACTGATTCATTTAGCTTTACAAGATGATAAACTAAGATTCTTTGTTTAATGTTTCTGATACCTATTCTCATGTAACCACTTCCTTAAAACCTACCACAGTAACAATGTTAATATAATTATTTCAACAGAAAGAAAAAGATGAACTGCACATTCGGGCTGATGAGATTCAAGTTTTTATAAATTCTAACTTAACCTGTGAAGTGCGGAATATAACAGAATGGGCTGATGAGGATATAGTATTCTGTAAAACTGAAAGGGACTCCTCCAAAAAAATTGATGTGACTAAAATAGAAGTAAAGGTAAGATATAAGAATGAATGAGAATGCAGGGAAATGGCTGTAGTTATCCAGGTTTCAATGTTTCCATTCCAAATGGTGTACAATCAAAACAGAGACCAGTCACTTGTGCTGTGCCACAAGGCTTGGTATTAAGTCCTATTATGATCTCGGGACAATCATGGGTCTACTTTAGACCCCTCATATTTCAACAAAGGCATCCCCAACAGGGCAGTTAAAATATGTCATAAAAAATAAAATATTAAAAAAAATTTTTTTTTTTAAATAATTTAAAAAACGTAAAGACTTGTTCAAATGTGCTTTGCTGTTTAAAGGGCAGTCAGCATTTGGATAACTTTTCAGACAGCATCTGCCTCCTCACCACCTGTTTTAACTCTGCACTAGTGCACTACAATCAAAGGAATTTTAGCAAAAATATAACTTGATATTTTAGGAGAGGGGGAGCCCTGTCATGTAGGCTGTACAGGGCCCTGTGATTTCTAACAGCAGCCCGGAACCTGATCATCCTGTAAGGAGTTCCCTATTTCTGTTCCTTTTTGAGCTGACAATTACTGCTTGGGAATTCAATGCAGTAGAGGCACTGTGTTTTCTCTCTGGATTTGTGGCAGACTGAACAGGCATTTTTCCATACTTGCAGTGTTTTTAAAAGGATAAAACATGGGAAAATGTACATTTATTTTAGCGCTGTACTGAATGTTTTTTTGTTTTGCAAGGCCCTGCCACTATGTGAATTCAGGTAGAAATGGCACAAGATTCGCATTAAGGCTTAATGCAAAGCTCCAGGATGTATATTGTGAGTGGAGAAAGCTGGACTTTAAATGATAAGTTCATCTCTGAAAACATGTTACATGCTCCACACTTTTTTAGCGTGGAACATGTAACATGTTCCTGCTCCTGCAGTAGCTCAGTGATTCAAGCCCTGTGTGTGACAGCAGTTCGGGGAGAAGTTCCCAGTACCAGGTTTCATTTTTCAAAAAGAGCATTCTGTGAATGAATTAACTACAAGTACCGACATTCTGCCCTATGAATTAAGGGGCAGACAGCTAACACTGACAGTCTGCAGGAGTCCTGCATGGAACCAGGAAACCAGTTCTGAAAAAAAATGATAGTAAATGTACATTTTTTACCTGCAAAAAAAATTTGCATTTATTTTTTTGTAAAAGGTGAACTTATCCTTTAAGCTTTGTCTGGGTTTTATAATCCAGAGTAGGGCTTGGAGTTTGAAGGCTCCAAAGAGATGGAGCCTTCAATTCTGTGTCCACATTTTGCAAGACACCTGCAGCCTGTGTGAATGGACAGGTGTGCAGGGTTATGATAAGCCAGGTCTGGTGAGAACTCAAGGCAGTTGCTGCCATTCAGAACACACAGTGTGCCAGGAAGGGTGACCTACTCAGAAGATGTGAACCTATTTTGAAGGGCCTTCTGGCCCATAGCACTGGGAAAGTCAGGACAGCTATGCAGGTCTGGAGAGACTTGGACAGCTGAGGTGACTAGTGAGTCCAGGGTGGCTGGAGGAAGTCTGTTTTCCCGAGAAGAGTGTGAGAACCCAGGGTGCTGGTCAGACCCTATCAGGAGGGCCAGGAGAGGGTCATACAGCAGGGTGTTGCAACCAAGGCTAATGCTCCATACACACAATAAGAATGTCGGACGAATGATCATCCACTGTTTTTTTGCATGCTAGTCTCCATATAGAAAATGAAAAGGGTACTAAACTTACAAAAATTCTTGTATGAAAAAAAAATTTTTTTAAAGTGATGTAATGTATTGTACTTTGCTGATTAAATGAAAATCGAATGATCTGGTATTGTACGAGTAACATTTTCATAATTGTCCCTTCAGATATTGTTGCATGAATTGTCATGATCGGTTCTTGAAAGCTGTGTACTAACGATCATATTATCAAACGATCGGCACTCGTATAAAATTTAAAATTCTTCATGTGCATGATCCAGGTCTGTCATCCCTATCCTTGCTTCCATAACAAATATATGCATTAGGTGTTTCTACACCCATGCTTCTTTAGGAAGAGTGTCTCATCAAGTAGGAGAGGCAGGAGGAGCATGACATCCTCCGAGTATTCACTTTATAAAACAGTAATGGCAGCTCCCATATTCATTCTCGCAGACTTATTTTCTACTCAGGTACAATGACTAATTTCACTTTTTTAATTTTTTAAAGGTTGTTTTGGGAAACTATATAAAGAAACTGGATAAAGTAGCAGGGGTTTACGTCTATATGTATATCCTTCTGGTTATCCCCATTCTACTAGTTGTGGTTATAGGTAAGTGTTATATAACACTATTATCCCTCACATATAAGTTATGACACACCTACTAATATCTGATTGAGTTGCTAGAGATTTATAGTAAGCTATCATTCATCTAAAATAAAGTAAAGAAGCATTTGGTACTCGAACATTTAAATCTCACAGCTGTAGATGGTGTTCAAATTCACGGCAACCATGGGTTCGCAGCGAATCTTCCAGATTTGGATCAACAGTGAATCTATGTACAATTTTTCATGTGTTGAACCTTTTTAAAACCATAACATACCACATGGCCTTCAGCCCATGGTAACCAAGCTTAGAAGGTCCAATGGGTGAATTGGATAGGCCAGCTTCCTGACTACATAACGGAAGGGGGGCTGGGGGCTCACAGTAGTCTTGCTATTAGTGTATGTTGAAACTTTAATAGGTGTTATTAGTTGGTAGCTATTGCCCCTACTGCCTCTCCCATTGCAGCTGTTTTTGGGGGGTGCTGCTTATTGCTTTTATATTTCATTTTTTTGTATGTATTATTTTAAAAGGGAGCAGCCTTTTGTTCTGGTGTCCTGTCAATATCAAAGTATCTTTATTTCCTATTTATAGGGCTCTTAGGGTTTAAGTTTTTTAGGGATTTAAGGTTAGGGCTTCAAAATGCACCGTTCACTTGTTGCTGTACTGTTCTTTCAGCTGCAGTTTCTACACAGCATGTGTCTAGTTCATTGTGCATCAAAAGCACCTTACATTTCTTACATTCACCTTACCCCCTTATTGCTATAGTGAATATGAAAGTTAGGCATACACCCCAGAAAAAAAGATAATGACAGACAGACCAAAAGGCAAATGGTATTGCTGTGCAGTAAATATTTTACAGCAAAATCACCACATATTAACCACTTGCCCTCCAGAGGATTTACCCCCCTTCCTGACCAGAGCATTGTGATACAGCGCTGTGTTACTTTAACTGACAATTGCATGGTCATGCAACGATATACATAAATTAAGTTTATGTCCTTTGTTTCCCACAAATAGAGCTTTCTTTCAGTGGTATTTGATCACCTGTGCGGTCTGCCAATTTTGAAAAAAAAAAAATTTTTTTTTTACTTTTTGCTATAAAACATATCCAGTAGAAAAATTAAAAAATCTAATTTTGCTATACATTTAGGCCAAAATGTATTCTGCTACATGTCTTTGCTAAAAAAAAAAATTCCAATACATGTAAATTAATTAGTTTACGTGAAAGTTATCTGCAAATGGCGGTATATATACTGGAATTTTTATTTTAATTTTTGTTATACTAGTAATGGCGGCAATCAGTGACTTATAGCGGGATTGCGGGACTGCGACGGGCATTCTGACATGGGGGGAACTGATTAACTGCCACTGACATCCCAATGACACTAATACAGTGATCAGTGCTAATAAAAAGCACTGACACTGTACTGAAACTGGGCAGGAAGGGGTAACATCTGAGGTGATCAAAGCGTTAACTGTGTGCTGTTTTACTAAGTGTGCTGTGTGTGTTTTGCTAGGGAAACATGCTGCTGTGTATTTCTCTGCTGTGCAGCATGTTGTTGCTGGCAGGAGAGAGACCTGTGTTGTTTACACACAGGTCTCTCCCCTGTCACCACTGTTTCTCAGCGATTGCTGGGTGCCGGCAGGGAATCTCCGGCTGGGACCCAGTCATGGACAATTGTAGCCTTCAATGGCAGCGCGGGTAGGGCAGTGCACGCTCCTACCTGGAAATGCTAAGTTTTTCTGCTATAGGGCGGCGGGAAAGGGGTTAATAACCCAAGCCCATCTATTTCCCCCTGACTGAGCGTCATTTCTGTCTCCATCTTCATTCCTCTGCTATCAGCATGAATCACTTATGACAAGTTTTCCTGACACCAAGAGAAAGAAGGTGACAGGGGAAGGACCTCCAGTTGATTGAGAGCCTCAGCTCTGTTCCTGTGTGCTGTGTGGAGGGGGGGTGTCTCTCTCCTCCAATCAAGTCTCAGAGCTCTCCTAATTAAGCTCTGCAGAGTGTAATTTCAGCTTCCCCCCTCTTTATAAATTCAGCACTTTGAACGAATGTAGAAAAGAAAATACTGCAGACAAGTAGGTATAACTTATGGAAGAGGATTTGTTTCATATTTGTTTATCACCTGAAGCCAATCACTTCACTGGGTATATGTAAGAGTTTACAACCACTTTAATATCAGCACACAAAGCTAAATACAAAAATAGCAATTGCCCCAATTTCTAACTAGCGTTAAGAGTAAGGTGCATATGAAAGAGCTTTGCACAGCGCAAACAAAATGAAACAAGATTTGTTTTTCCCAGAACACTTACTAGGTAGACTGCAAAAAACAAGTTGCACAATCTAAGATTTTGTGTTAAAAGTTGAACAACTTTTGCAAATATATGCAGAAGCCACACTGCTTCATCAAGGCTTTTCTGTATAGTGCAGTTCCAAAAGTGATACTAAAAATAGTTTTCCAGAATGAATTGCTTGCATTAAAGCGGAGTTCCACCCAAAAGGGGAAGTTCTGCCATAATGTTTTGTCCCCCGCTCCCCATTAAAGATTGGCACCTTTGGGGAGCGGGTACCCAAATTTGACAAGTACCCGCTCCTACTTCCGCTGCGATCCCTTAGGCGATTGGAAGTGGAAGTTGCCCTCCCCACAGTCTTCTGGGAAATGTGGCAGGTTCCAGAAGACTATGGGGCGATTGACAAAGCGCAGCACTTCTCACGCATGCGTAGTGGGCTCCCGGCTGTGAAGCTGCAGGCTGTCACAGCCAGGTACCAACACTGAAGATGCTGGCGCCAGGGAAAGAAGATGGCCGGTGAAACCAGCGGTGGTGAGGACACCGCTGGACCGGGGGACAGGTAAGTGGCTGTATTTTTTAAGTCAGCAGCTACAGTTTTTGTAGCTGCTGACTTTTTTTTTGTCAGCTGGAACTCCGCTTTAAGGTAAAAAATGTTTTTAGTCTCCTTGTGCTCCCCCTTCCCTGTGTGTAGGGAAGAGAAGGGAGAAGAGATCAGTGCTGTGCATGGCTGTATCTCTTCTCCCCTTGCTTCCTCTTCACACAGGGACTCAAACAGCAGCAGGAGCCATTGGCTCTTGCTGCTGTCAATCAAATGTAGTGAAAAGGAGGTGGGTGGGCAGGGCTAAGTGTATGGAGCGCGGAGTCTGTATGTCTATGGAGCACGGCTCCATAGACACACAGGTCGGGAGTGGGCATGCAATGTGTGTCCCCATAACAAACAGATTGCTTTGGGGGCACACAAAGAATAGGAGGAGCCAAAATCACCGGCTGGGGACCTAAGAAGAGGAGGATTGGGGCCGGTCTGTACAATATTACTACACAGAGAAGGTGAGTATAACATGGTATTTTATTGAAAAACAATTTTAGAGTTTAGTAACACTTTAATAATAAGCACCTCTGGTGGTCAAAGGAGCTTAGGATCACACAGGAAGATTGTCCAACTTGTTAGAAATTCTCCCTACCACAGGCGTAGCCCGGGACGAACTATAAAATTGGCGCCCCAGCCCCCCTCCCCGTTTAATCACATTCTTCTATTACATTGGATAAGGAAAAACAATTTAAATTTTAATGAAACATTGTATTTAAAGAAGCAAATTTATAGAAATGATATTATATGACTCAGTCAGTCACTGTCGTAGACTCGTCACATATGCCCACTTTTTTATCAACGCTCAATACGTGCAGACAGACGTAGAATCCGTATCTCGGCTGGCTGCAGTGGCTGGCAGGCAGCATCATCACTGTGGATGGCAGACATATCAGATGACACGTCTGCTGCAGCCGCTGCAGTGATCTTGTGACCGATTTATTACCCTTGTTCACTTATTATAATGTAACGTTGTAAGCCTCATTTTGGCGCCCCTGTACCTTGGCGCCCGGGTACATATGTACCCCCTTGCCCCCCCCAGCTACACCTCTGCTCCCTACCACCAGGCTGAATCCTTCCTTGTTCTCAGTAGGTGAATGAATGAATCCCTGGGTTCATATAAAGCCATCAAAGGATGGCGGATCTCTCCTTGCTGGTTGTTTTTAAACAAAAATCTTCCCTTGCATAGTCTCTCCCAAAGCAAACCAGTGCTTTGTCCATGAAAGGGAAAGCAAGGTGTTTGGTTTAATGTTCCTCCCCTGCTCCTGCATTTGGAGTACGGAAAGAAACCCTGCGTAAGTTCTTAGATGCTCCAGTCAAAGCTAACCCAGGGCTGGGAACTCTCTCCCCACCTCCATGGGAGATCACTGGGTACCAGAATATGCCATTACCAAGCATAAGAAGTATCACAGGAGATTCTCAGGTAGTTTCTTCACTGGTGGATAAATGTAGTGGTGGGGAAGCAAAAGAAAGGTAACTATGTGCTGCTGGGGAGGGGGGATTAAAGCTGAACTTTGAGATAAGCAAATATATTCTAAATACAAGAGGAATTGGTATTTTTATTTGAGCCAGGTGTGCTTTGCGTATTTCTTCCAGATCTGTGCAAAAATGCAGCATGAATTGTTTCCTTTCTGCAGGAGCTGCCTATTCTTGTTCAGGATCACCCTCCTCTTGTAGTTTTCTGTGCTTGAACATGCATTGTATAGCACTTCATTAAGTAACACCTTCAAATTTAATGGTTCACAATGCTTAAAAAAATAGGTGCTGTCTGCATTATTTCACAGTGCAGTGTAACAAACAGGGCATGTGGAGGTGCAGGCTTTGGAGGTGCATTTGGGTGCCCTTTCAAGTGAATGCTCCCACAGCTCAACATGATTTAGTGGAAATGGGCCCTTAAGCTGCGTATAATCTCTTCCAACCCATCCTAAGACACTGGAGGTGTGGAAGAGCTCATCAGCACAATATTGATGTTTACATGGGAAGGACCCCATTTTATGAAGGAAATTTCACCAGCATGGTTCAATGATTCCTCAAGAGTTAGGGTACCACTCTACAGTATATGCCTGGTCTGTGATACCAGTGTGAGTTGAAGGGGCACATTTTATTTCTAGTAAAAAACAGATAAACATATTAAACACTAGCAGGTCTGCTATGATATTACAGAATTGGTGACAAACTTGTTTATATCAATGGAGCATTCTAGGGTTTGCTAGGTAATACTACCTATTTCACTGTGATTTTTCCGCCTTTTTTTCAAGGAACTTCAGTTTTACAGCCTGCGGTTTTGGTGCTTATACATAAATGTAAAAATGACTAGCAATATGTAGCAAACTACCAATGAAGCCCACAGGAATATAAAACGCTTTGTTTACACATAGTCCCCTTTTGGTGTTGCCATGCCTCCAACAGTGATGCATGTATGGAAGAATTCAAACGCTAGGAACCTTTTGCTTCTTTTTAGCATGCTGTTGCTGTCAATAATTTAACACAGTAAACCTCCCAGTAGCACTCAATCATTTTCAGGTAGGGCACACACACACACAACTTACTCGGTGGGTAGGATACAAATTTGCATGCTAGCTGCCCTGCTGGTTTCAGAAGCGAAGACAGAATCATTCATAGTCTATATTTAAAGAGCTAAATAGCTCCACCATTAGAAACCACAGAAAGTTTTTGTTTTAAATATAGTTCTTTGATTTCTAATGATATGACTTGTGTTAATTTATATTTGCTGTGTCACATTCAGCTACCTGTGTAATAACCAGGCACAAATCATCGCAGCTAAGTGAGCAACAGAGGAGGCAGTTGGTACAGATGGAGTGGGACATTAGACAAGAAATACGTGATGGTAAGTGATCTGTAGAAAAAAATGTGTTTTGGAGTTGTTGGCATATTGAGCTCAAAAGTTTCTTTAGAGAAATTCAAACCCGGGAAAGGACGCCGCTCTATACGATAGCCATTTTCATCCCTCTTTTTTTTTTTTTTTTTTTGAAGACCAGAAAACTCTTTTGATAACATATTTGGGTGAGCATTATCCCATCCTCATTCAAAAAAAAATGTTTTTTTCTCCCCCATTGCCCAGCTTCCCAGAGCCGCACACACTATTTGACTCTTTGGCCTCACGCAGCCTCTCTCCACTGTCATCACTGTCAGGGAGGTACTCATTACAAATTACAACACTTATTGTCCACAGAGACTTGTCTACTTGTCTACTTATTGTCCACAAAGACCTTTCCTTCCAACCTCATGTCCAATCACTATCAAATTCATTCAGGCTCCACCTCTGCAACATCTCCAAGATACCTATGTTCCTCACCCCAGACACCACTAAACAACTCGTACACTCCCTATTATCTCACGCCTAGACTACTGCAACTCCCTTCGCACCGGCCTACCCCAACACAGGCTATCCCCGCTCCAGTCTATCCTGAACTCAGCAGCTAGACTCATCCACCTCACCAACCGCTCCACTTCTGCCACCCCCCCTGCCAATCCCTTCACTAGCTCCCGATTGCCCAATGCATTAGATTCAAATTACTAACTCTGACATACAAAGCCATTCATAACGCTGCCCCAAACTACCTCACTGACCTAATACCCATATACCACCCTACCCGTACTCTTCGCTCCTCACAAGACCTCCGACTCTCTAGCTCCCTGGTCTCCTCGTCGCACGCCAAACTGCAGGACTTCTCCAGGACTTCCCCCATCCTCTGGAACTCCCTACCCCTATCCGTCAGACTGTCACCTACCCTCCTCACCTTTAGGAGCACCCTGAAAACCCATCTCTTCAGGGAAGCCTACCCCACCCTTACCTAACAGCCATTCTCCTCCACTCCTCCTACCACTCCATCCCCCACAGCCACTTCCTCCTGTACCTCTACCCCCTCCCTCCTAGATTGTAAGCTCGAAAGAGCAGGGCCCTCGAACCCCTCGTGTATTGTATTGTTATTGTATTGTCTCATGTACTGTCCCACCACTTTAATGTACAGCGCTGAGCAAACCTTTTGGCGCTATATAAACACTGTATAATAATAATAATATAGTGGGACATCACATCTTTCAAGGAGTATCTGAAAGAAAAGAGAATCCCGAGGGGTCTGAGGTTAAAAAAGTTCCCCTCTTTCCAAATTGAGGATGAAACCTTTAGGTCCCAGTGGACCCAGGTCCTAGAAGAGTCCACATTTAAATTGATGAGACTCATTATAGAACACAAAAAACAACATCTTGAGATGTTAACTAATGAAGTCACACAGTGTCAGCACAATCTAGAAAAGTTCTCCGGCTTATCAGACTTTCAAACAAGAGAGAATAAGATGACAAAGTCCTTAAATTCTTTAGAAGAAATAATGCACAACAAAATAACCAAATTTCTCAGAGACAAGTCAAATTATGAGGAGGGCACAGTCTACAAATGGGTGACCCCAGGACTACAAAACAGATCCAGTATTTCGGGAAATTTACACACTCTATCTTGAGAACATCTTCTACACCAGTAACTACTCCGAAAAGAGGGAGAGGCCTCCGTGTCTGGAACCAAGGACAGAAAGAGAAAAAAAATACTTTCTCGGAAGATAGTGACTCATCCCAGCCAAAAAAGTATTATCCCAAAAGAACAAAGGGGGTCAAAAACGGCCATCCAAAAGGAAATGAGAAGAAAAAAGTATCAGAGACCCAGAAAGCTTAGTCATTCTCCAGTTAATCTTGTTCTCAACTATTCAGATTACAAATTGTCATTGGTAGAGGAGGCCATTTTATCAAGTGGTTTAATTTTGCTTTCAACTTTCCCAGACGTCTTACATTAAAGAAGGACTTTTTGCACACAGAAGTATCAAATTTCTCACATGTTACAGACCATTTGGATCACCACCAAAATGAATTTGATTTTTAAGACTTTTGTCTTATATATGATATGAGTTCTCTTGATGACCAGGGTTTTTCAGGGATCCGGGTCTCTGATAAGATCAAGGTCCCAGAATGTCTTGAAATGATTTGAATTCTACAGTCTGACTTCTATCCAATACAGTCCAAAGAGAAAACCTGGACCTTTTTCCGAAATTAGTTGAGCAGGATCCGGTTGCTTCAGCTCCAGAAGTTGTAGGATCTGCACAATATATCAGATCTAACTTAAACAGATAAGAAAGAAATATCTTACAATCGCTGAAGGATGACACGCACATTACCATCAAAGAAGCGGGCAATGGGGGAGCGGTAGTTATACTCAATACCATCGATTATCATCGCAAGGCTTTGAGACAGTTGTCTGATACTTCAGTATATGATCCCCTTACGACAGATAGTACTCTTCAATACCAACATCAACTTGAATGCATTGTAGAAGAAACTGTTTAAACATTTTAAAATTGGAGGAAGCAAAGAAACTTGTACCTAGATCTCCTGTCACACTTCACACTGTTGTTTTATCACTTATCAAAGGTGCACAAAAATGACCCCCCCCCCAAAAGGGAGACCCATCGTTGCCAGCATAGGGTCCCTGGGGGAACCCAATACGAAATCTCATAGATAGTCTGGTGACTCATGGTGACTCGTGTACCATCCTATGTTCGAGATACCAAACATATAATTCAAGTTTTAGAATATTTTCCTTGGACCGATGATCTCAAGTGGTTGACCTGTGATGTTAGGTCTTTATACTCCTGTATTCTACATGTCCTAGGCCTTCAGGCTCTGAGATATCATATGGACCTCTATACAGAATATGACTCAGAGTTAAAATGGTTTATTCTTGAAAGTGTCTCTTTTCTGCTAAACCATACTTTCTTTCTATTTGATCACAAGTTCTATTTGCAGAAACAGGGAGCTTCTATGAGAGCTAGATTTGCACCCACATATGTCAATCTCTATATGGGGAGTTGGGAGGAACAGTTCATTAATGAATGTCCAACCCTCACAGACATCAAATAAAAGCATATTTTTGCTACATTGATGATCTGATTTTTATTGTTGATAGAGGTTTTGGTATTTGAAGATTTCCTGAAGTATTTAAATACCAATACATTCAACCTGGGATTCACAGGAGAAGAACAAAGGCATGTTCTAAACTATTTGGACATTATGGGGTCCTCCTCAATCACAGAAAGTCACAATCACTGCGTTTCACAAACCTATGTCAAAGAATGTGATACTACATGCTTCTAGTAGCCATCCTCATCATGTGATACAAGCTATCCCTAAAGGTCAGTTCATACGCCTGAAGAGAAATTGTTCTCTTTCAGAGGATTGTGAAGTGGAGGCGCAACAGATGAAAAATATGTTTCTAGAACAGGGGTATATAACACACACAAGGTGAACCAGGCTTATTTACAGAAGAAGAGTACACCTAGAGAATCCCTCCTTAAGGACAGAGGAATATCTATTCCCAAGAGGAAGACTGAAGCAACCACCAAATCTTTGATTTTTTTTCAACACGGTATAGCAATCAATTCAATGATATCACGTGTATTATCTCTCTTTATTTACCGTTATTATATGGTGACCTGGATTATTCTATCTGAAAAAGTGAAGTTTGTGGCCAGGAGAGCAAAAACCATTGACAATATAATTTCTCCCAGTCTGTTTTACTTTAATCGACCTAAACACACCTGGTTACACACTACAGGCTTTTTTAAATGCAATACCACCCGCTGCTCTAGCTGCAGATTTGTCAGGAACTCACATAACATCATATCTTGCACTAATGTCAAAAATTATACTATTAAACAACTCATGAATTGCCAAACATGATATATCATTTACGTGATCACTTGCCTTAAATGCAATGTACAATACGTAGGTCGAACAACAAGACACCTGTGTGATAGGATGCGTGATTATCTGTGAAACATCAGGACCAGCAAAGAGACTAAAGTCTCAAGACATTTTAGAAGGAACCATAACTCTGATACCAGCTCTCTCAAGTTATTGAACCTATAGATCCTTCCAGTAGAGGCGGCAATCGGTTTTCCCTACTCTGTAAAAGAGAAGTATACTGGATCTTCAAACTTGAGACACAGATCCCCAATGGATTTAACTTCGAGTGGGATGTTACCCACTGCTATGATTGAGTAATTTCCTTTTGTAATTGCTCTCTACCATTTTTTATTATTTTTTTTGTTCCATTTTTGTCCTATATGACATCCCAGATTAGGACAACTAGCCTTTAACTCGCTCATAATTTTTTAAGCTTAGTTTATATTTTTCTTTACTTTCAATTTTTATATTACTGTTTTGTTTTTTATTTAACTTTTCCATAATTGTAAATATACTCTTCTTTTTTCATATACACTGTACACTTTTTCACTTCTTTATTTGCAGCATCTCTCGTGCTTTTCAATTTCTGTGCACACCACATTAATTTTCACTTCATTTCCATCTTTATATTCACTTCTCTTTATTTTTATATTTTATTTTTATCCAATATTTACCATTTTTTTAATTTTTATTTTAAGTTTTGTTTTTGCTTGTTTTTTATCACAAATTTCCCATCATCATTTTTCTTTTTTCTTTTCCACTCAATTTTTCTCCTTACTGTTATGATCATATTCTCAATAAAATGTATATTTTATACTTCTTTATTGTTTCTCCTTTTTTTTCTCTTTTTCTCTTTTCATTTTTCTTTTTCTTATTGTCTTCACCCATTATCATCTGTTACATTCATTATCTTTCTCATTAGCACACACCTGTGGATTTATTACTAACTTCACGGCCAATAATGTACTTATAATGCCTGGCGCTCATTGTCTCTCACTCCTCTGTGACCAAGCCCCAGTGGGTCAGTTAGCGTCAGTTAGCGCAGCTGGAATGATGCCTGAGGCCATCCTCATACAAGATTCCACATGCGGTTAGAGCGGTGTCCTTTCCCACATCACGCTTGCAAGAAACATTTGTGGTCACTGCTCACACTTCATACTGGTGAGGTGATTATTTAGTTCCAGCTTGGAGCGGCTCCATCACGCTACACATATCGGCCTGTCAGATACCTACACATAAGTAGAAGGTGTCACATCATATTAATTATTTTGAGGTAATAAAACAACATTGTGAGACGTACAAAAAAAACGATAATCTACATAGACTGGAGTGAAGAGAAAAAAAAAGTCAAGATGGTTAAAAATTGTATGTAAAGAAAACAAACAGGCCTAGTTCAGTACCCAAATAAATGTACTGATAAAAGTAACAAATTATGATATACTCACAAATGACAATGATTAAAAAGCTCATCATGAAACACATCAATGACCGGTCTGCCTGTTACGGTGATCCCCACAGGAACACTGGACCTCCAATAGGCTAATACATTTCGGGGACTTGCCCCTTCCTCAGAGCTTCAGAGGAAGGGGCAAGTCCACGAAACGCGTTAGCCTATTGGCTCAGGCTGGGGAAAGATCCCAACTTTAATGTTGGGATCCACCCAGATGTCTGGACTGGCACCTGACTCAGCCTCTTAGTGTTCCGCTGAGAGCCTGAGCCAGCTGCTCCAGAGAGCGCTGGGGGGGGGGGAGTCAGAGCAGACAGCGGTGACTGACAGTCACTCCTGTCCGCTCAGAGCAGCAGGAAGAACTCAGCGATAGCAGTGTCACCCTGAGAGCCGGCGGTGATCAGATAAAGAATCGGGTCAATGCTGCATCCACCTAGGTAAGCGTGATTTTTTTCATAAAAAATATACCCATACTTTTCTTTTAAGTGGTTAAGAAAGTGAAGATCTGTAGCACGCAGTATTAATTATTCTTTTTTTTTCATAGACAAAACTTAGTTTCATTTTTTGAAAGTGACAAAGTGGCTATCACACAATACAACAGCATAAGACGCAATGGTCATAGCAATCACTCAGGTTTCATCTCTTACTGATCTGCCTGTGATAAATTATTGATGTGATGTGTTGCTATGGTTTAACATAGTTTGCATGTCACTAATATTTTAAAATCTTAGGCTCACCACACACATCTGACCATACAATCTCTTTTAGAGGTAGATAAAAAAATATATAATGCAAAGGACTGCCTGCATGAAAACAAATTGATTGGACATTTTGTGTAGGTTGTCATATTACATTGATCTAGTAAATCTAAAGTTGACTGTACAATTGGCCGAATTGTAATATGTATGGTGATGGACTGTGCAGAAAAGTTTTACATTGTGAAGATAAATATTTAAAAAAATGTCTCTTATCACATGCTGCTAACAAGAGGTTTCAACATCTTTCTTACTTTAACATCATCAGGCTTTTTCACAGGAAACAATCTTTTATAACCCCTTACATCCCTTGATCCCCCAATCTAATGTTTTTCTGATATTTGAGCTGAAATTTGTGTATAATGTAGTAGAATGGAGTGAGAGTGCTGTCAGTAATTATGAGCAGCAGAATAGTATTTAATTAGCACTGTGTCTATTATTTAATGGTATATCTCGGGTGCATTTTCTGCTATGATAAGGGGCCACCAATGGATCTGTGCATTCTTTTTTTATTATGTTTAGAATTTAGGTCTACCTCAAATAAATTATCTCGTCTTTATTAATAAGTAGCAGACACGGTTTTGATTGTTAATTGCTGTATACAGTTCATATTAGTGTGTTAGTACAGGTTTATCGGTAAGTCTGTGTCTTCAGCAGATGTCAACAGCCTGTTCAGCAGGACATGAGTATGCAAAAAATACTGAAAATTAAGTAAAATGTTAGGCAATAGGAAATGACTGGCCACATATTTCACAACATGAACATTCTATTAAGTCAGCTAGGAGGCTAAGCAAGCGCTTACCAAATGTGTGGTTGGCTTGATCCAGTTGATACTTTTTGCCATTATATGTGATGGAAATACCTAGAAAACTGTTCTGTGTATGGTGATCATAGGGCAGCTACCCGCACTTTGAGCTTAAATAAATAATAAGTTAAATAATGCCAAAGGCACCCAAATACATTTGCAAAGTACTAAAGCTGTCTTATCAGACAGCTATCACTTTGCAAACTTGGCAATATACAGACAAACTGAAGGTTTCCTTGTTGTACTTGCCTGCTTCAGCTAAGAAGTCTCACCCTACAATAATGAGATTTGCTAGCCAATGCACTTTCACTAAGTTATGTCAAGTAACCCTTTCCAAATGTGCCTCCTCACTTAAGGTGTTTAAAAAGCATTGTTAGTTTTCAGAAAGAACTGAGTTTTTCTGTTCTCAATATCACTATTTATAAACTGGAATCTTCTCACTGCAGCTTGCAAGCTTTAAAGAAGAAGTTCACTTTTTAGAGAAAAAAAAAATCAACAATCTTTTGCAGGTAAAAATATGTGCATTTATTATTTTTGTCTGCAGGACCCTGTAAACCATTTCACCAGAGGTCAGCAGATTGCTGGTGCCATGCAGGTCTCCTGCAGATCTGTCAGTATACAGTGCCTTGAAAAAGTATTTATACCCCTTGAAATGTTCCATATTTTGTCATGTTACAACCAAAAATATCAATGTATTTTATTGGGATTTTATGTGATAGACCAACACAAAGTGGCACATAATTGTGAATTGGCAGGAAAATGATAAATGGTTTTCAAAATTTTTTACAAATAAATATCTGAAAAGTGTGGCGTACATTTGTATTCAGCCCCCCGGAGTCAATACTTTGTAGAACCACCTTTCACCGCAATTATAGATGCAATTTTTGGGGGGGATATCTCTACCAGCTTTGCACATCTAGAAAGTGAAGTTTTTGTTCATTCTTCAATGCAAAATAGCTCAAGCTCTGTCAGATTAGATGGAGAGTGTTCGTGAACAGCAATTTTCGAGTCTTTCCACAGATTCTCATTTGGATTTAGATCTGGACTCTGACTCTAACACATGAATATGCTTTGATCCAAACATTCCATTGTAGCTCTGGCTGCATATTTAGGGTTGTTGTCCTACTGGAAGGTGAACCTCCACCCCAGTCTCAAGTCTTTGCAGACTCTGACAGGTTTTCTTCTAAGATTGCCCTGTATTTGGCTCCATCCATCTTCCCATCAACTCTGACCAGCTTCCCTGTTCCTGCTGAAGAAAAGCAGTCCCACAACATGATGCTGCCACCACCATGTTTCACGGTGGGGATGGTTCAGAGTGATGAACAGTGTTAATTTTCCACCACGCATAGCGTTTTGCCTTTAGGCCAAAAAGTTCAATTTTGGTCTCAACTGACCAGAGCATCTTCTTCCACATTTTTGCTGTGTACCCCACATGGATTCTAACAAACTGCAAACTGGACTTCTTATGGTTTTCTTTCAACAATGGCTTTCTTCTTGACACTCTTCCATAAAGGCCAGATTTGTGGAGTGCACTACTAATAGTTGTGGACAGATTCTCCCACCTGAGCTATCGATCTCTTCAGCTCCTCCAAAGTTACCATGGGCCTCTTGGCTGCTTCTCTGATTAATGCTCTCCTCGCATGGCCTGTCAGTTTAGGTGGACGGCCATGTCTTGGTAGGTTTACAGTTGTGCCATACTCTTTCCATTTTTAGATGATGGATTGAATAGTGCTTCGTGAGATTGTCAAAGTTTGGGATTTTTTTATAACCTAACCCTGCTTTAATTATCCACAACTTTATGCATGACCTGTCTGGTGTGTTCCTTGGCCTTCATGATTCTTTTTGTTCACTAATGTTCTCTAACAAACCTCTGGGGGCTTCATAGAACAGCTGTATTTATGCTGAGATTAAATTACACACAGGTGGACTCTATTTACTAATTACGCGACTTCTGAAGGCAATTGGTTCCACTACATTTTAGTGAGGGGTATCAGAGTAAAGGGGGCTAAATACAAATGCACATCACACTTTTCAGATATTTATTTGTAAAAAAATTTGAAAACCATTTATCATTTTCCTTCCACTTCACAATTATGTGCCACTTTGTGTTGGTCTGTTACATAAAATCCCAATACAAAACATTTATATTTTTGGTTGTAACATGACAACATGTGGAACATTTCAAGGGGTATGAATACTTTTTCAAGGCACTGTATCTGCTTGCTCGTACGGGATTTACAAGCAAGCAAACATACTGCCAGGAAGAATGAATGAACTACCACGGTGCTTCACAGCACCGTGGTAGTTCATTGAGGACTACAAGCTGACAGGACTTGTAGTCTTTTTTATTCACAAATGACTGTGAGTGAATGATGTGGCCGTAAAGGGGGTAGCCCCGCATGGCCACTTTTTCAAAAATTTGACAGCTAGTGAGGGTGGAGAAGTTGTTTTAAAGATGTAGTGAAGTCAGGAAAAAAACATTTCCCCCTGTAAGTCAAGCGCATGATGAAAGACTTAGGCAGGGGTGTCTTTTGTCACCCCAGCTGTTTGCCCTAACCATTGAGCCATTGGCAGCCCGTATTCAGGCCTCTACGGAGATATCAGACTTTCGCTATAACACTCTCCATGAGAAACTTCTGCTATATGCAGATAATATGCTGCTACTTTTTAGGAGATACTGATGCTTCCTTAAAAGCCTCTATGGTTAATATACCGGAATTTGGCACTTACTCTGGGTTGGCCGTTAATTGGTCTAAATCTGCATTGTTACTCCTGGATGGGAAACCTAATCCGCAATTACATTTGTCCTGCCCTGTCCCCTGTGTGGTCTCCTTTAAGTACCTAGGCATTGTTATCTATTCAGAGCTGACAGCTTACTCCCAATTGAGCATATCTCCATTTCTCACCAGATTCCGGAAAAAACTTAAGATATGGCACAAACTTAGGATCTCTGTGGTGGGTTGTGCTAATTTGGCCAAAATGATTTTGATGCCACAATTGCTTTATTTTCTCCACAACTCCCCTGTGGTGTTGCCAATTAAGTTGCTCCATACAGTATATTCAATTCTATTTTTTTTTCTCTCCTTTGGAAACATGGTCCCCCCAGGATACATTTAGAACTTCAGAAACCTAAAAGTGATGGAGGCATTGCATTCCCTAACCCCTGGCTCTACTATTTGGCAGCGCAACTGCAACATATGCTGCCAGGCCTGTCTCTGGCTGTTGGGAGCACCCGAGTAAATTTGGATTCTGCCTACACTGTATGCAGTCACCCTCTCTTTCAGAAGGTCCAGAATCTCAAAGGGTTGCTAAACCTAACCTATCTCTCCCCACTTGTAAACTGATGCACAAAGTGTGGAGTGAAGTTAACCACTTGCCCTCCAGAGGATTTACCCTTTCCTGACCTGGCCATTTTTTGCGTTACGGTGCTGCATTACTTTAACTGACAATTGCGCAGTCATACAACACTACACCCAAATGAAATTTATGTCCTTTTTTTCCCACGAATATAGCTTTCTTTTGGTGGTATTTGATCACCTGTGTGTTTTTTATTTTTGTGCTATAAAAAAAAGACAGCCAATTTGAGAAAAAAAACTATATTTTTGACTTTTTACTATTAAACATGTCCAGGAAAACATTTTTTTTAAAAATCTAATTTCGTCATGAATTTAGGCCAAAATTTATTCTGCTAAAAAATCCCAATATGTGTAAATTAATTGGCTTACGTGAAAGTTATAGCGTTTTCAGATGGCGGTATATATACTGGGATTTTATTTTTACTACTAATGGCGGCGATCAGCAAATTAAAGCGGGACTACAGTAGGCATTTTGCCATCGGGGGGAATTGACTTGGTGTCATTGACATCCCCAGTGACACCAATACAGTGATCAGTGCTAATAAAAAGTACTGACACTGTACTAATGGCACTGGGCGGGAAGAGGTTAACATGTGGGGCGATCAAAGGCTTAACTGTGTGCTGTTTTGCTGTGTGCTGTGTTAGTGCTTTCAACTGTAAACACACTGCTTTGTATGGCTCTGCTATGCAGAGCTGTACAAAGCAGTGGGCAGGTGCTGGCAGGAGAGAACTGTATTGTTTACATACAGATCTCTCCCTCCATCCATAATGCTCGGCGATCACCGGGTGCCAGCGAGTAATCACTGGGCAGGACTAGGTGATTGACAGCCAAGGCCATGAACAACAGTGGGGGTAGGGCGAACGTACGACTCACACGTGCCTCCTACCCGGAATCACAAAATCATGTATATATGCGTGATTTTGCGAACCCCTGCCACCCTGTAGCAATATATCTTCTATAGGGCAGCGGGAAAGCGGTTAAACAGTTGCAAACTGTAGAGGGTTTCCCAAACTATAGCCCCATTTGGGATAACCCTACATATCCTGAGCTAGCTAAATTGCCCTATGCCAGGAAATGGTCTCACTGTAGTTCACATTTGAAGCATATCCTCAGGGGGTACTCTGCTACCATTTTCCACTCTACTATCACAATACGTGAAAGGATAACATGATCAACTCCATTTTGTTTTATAATATGTTTGCTTTATAATTTGCGATCTTTATACACCCTAAATGAAAAAGTGTGTATGTATGTTTTACAGGAAAATAACTGTGCTTGCAAGTTTTTTGAGGAAGTAATTTTCGGTAAGACAGTAACCGTAGTCCGGGCGTAGCACCAAAATCATGAGTTAGTCTGACCACAATCATCTGACCAGACGATAGTTTGCAGATAGTTCTGCAAAGTTTGATGAAAACTAAGGTGCAATACTAAAGATAACATGCATGGATTTGATTGGTTGATATTAACAGTTGGTCATTAATAATCTGCCTAGAGACTACAGATTTATATATACGCTGATGTTTCCACAATGAGGTTGAAGTGTTTGCCACGAACTTTGGTGTTGTGTGCAATACATTGCCTGATATCGTAGCTATCGCTCAGGTGTAACCGGTAAGGGCCCCCATTGAGAGGAAAAACGCATCACCAACCCTTTGAACTGGTGTCAGAAGTGGGATAGTTACCAAGGTGAGTAAGAATCTTTTTTTTCTACTTTTTAAGAAAAAGAGATACTTTTCTTGCCGAGGTCATTATTTCTGAACTTAAGAGGGAGATTGGTGGGTGGAGTTTAGGAACGAGAGAAAGGGACTCTCGGCTCGGGACATATAATACCGGAATACACCTGACATAGCACTTATTGTTTTTTGTATGTTTGTCTTTGTTATTTAGTATTTTTTTGTTGTATTGCTGTATTGTTTTACTAATATGCTGCTGCTGCTGTTGTTATGGGGAATTCCTTAGGTAAGGAGGAAATACCCCCCCCCCCCCCCCCCCATGTGTCGCTGCTAAAAGCATTGAAGTTGATTAAACTGTTAAAAAAATAGAAATAGAAAGCAGAAAGGAAGAAATGCAGTTGTTCCCATAAATGAAACTTGCAAAGAATTTGTGACTAGAGTTTCTTCTTTTGACTACTATTATGTTAATCCATGGGTGGATAATTTAGCAAGCTGGTCAGAAGGATTGGGAGGAGCGAGTTTTCCCCGGGAAGGAGGGAATGATACAATGTGTATGGATATGGTAAGGGGTATGTGCCTGCATGAACAACCACAGGTAGATATTTGGGGAAAGGGAGACCCAGCTTGGGACAAGGATTATATGTTTGAGGGAGGTAAGAATTGGTTGATATATGCACCAGGATATAGAACTTTAACTGCAGCAAATATTCCAGTGCCACCACCACCCTACAAACATAAAGAGGTTAATTCAGTTACACCAACTGCCCCACAGATAGCCCCATTATATCCAGCACTTCCCCACACTGATAAAACAGAGGATGATGAAGACATCATCATTTCAGCAGTCCGAGTTAGAAGACAGCGCAGAGCAAGTGAGAGAGAGGCAGAAAGTTCAGATGATGAAGGTAAAACAGAGAAAGAGGAGGAAAAGAAAAAGAAAGTAGAAAAAAGAAAGTAGTGGAGGTGAGCGATAGGGTTATGAGGTCGAGAGATAAGCCAAAGGAAGAAAAGAAGAGGGGATTGGAGCCAGTGGAAGAGGAAGAGGATGAGAGCTCAGCTTATCCATTTATGACCGTTGGGGATGAGCTGATTTTAAAGGCATTAGATGCAAAGGAATTAAATGCTATAGTACAAGGATGCCCCAACCCTAGGAAGTCTCCAGGGGGAGCAGTATCCTGGTTAAAAAGAACGTGTGTAGGAAGAAATTATCTGATGGAAGATTGCAAGTTAATTGTAGAATAGATATTGGGAGATATTACAGACGAATTTGAATGGGATAATTGTCCAATATTTAATAATGAGGATAATATTGAGTTGGGACATAGGGCGTGGTCCCCAAAGCAGGGTATGGATAAATATCCCCCGAAATCTAGGGAGCACTGGGATGCAGTGTGGGAGGAAGTTAAACGTGAATTGGTAAGGCTTTACAAGCAAAAGAAATCATTTGCTCCAATTGTAGCATGTAGGCAAAATATTACTGAAACTGCCACAGATTTTATTAAAAGGTTTAAAAAGGTATGGCTGGAAGAATAGGGGATGAATTTAAATGCTGGAGAAAGTGGATCTATTTTGATCCAGTCATGGATGAATGGACCCTTGCCCATGTTAATTTAGTAATTAAACAGCTGTATGATGATTGGCACAAGAAGTATGGGACCCCCCTGGATATTTTCTCGAGCAACACTAGATCAATAGGAATAGAGGGAAAGGAAACACCCACTTGCATTACATCTCCACTCCCAGTACAGGCAAAAGATGGACAGGTTTGGTATCATAGATTTCATGTGCTCCCGCATTGCCCAGTATCCCTGTTAGGCCGAAATTTGTTAGCTGATCTTAAAGCTGTGATGTCTATCACCGAAGAAGGTATGCAACTGGACACACCTTTTTTACTTTGCTCAGCTATAGATCATGATTTGAGTACACTTCCTGAAACGTTATGGGCTACAAATTCTACAGATACTGGGTTCATTGATTGCACACCATACAAAGCCACCCTTAAAACAAAAAACCCTGTTTATCATAAACAATACCCATTGTCCAAAGACAAAATAGGTGGAATCAAACCTATTGTGGAGGATTTTAAAAAGCAGGGAATATTGAAACCGGTAGTATCCCCCTACAATTCTCCCATTAATCTGGAAAAAAAAAAACCCCAATGGTGATTGGAGATTAGTACAGGATCTCAGGGCAATTAATGATTTGGTTATTCCAATTGCACCTGTAGTCCCAGACATAGCAACCCTGGTGAATGCCATACCAGCCAACGCCACACATTTTACAGTAATTGATCTATCAAATGCATTTTTTAGTGTCCCAGTTGACCAGGAGACACAGGCATTGTTTGCTTTCTTTTTTCCTGGAAGAAAGGCTAACCTGGGCCCGTTTTCCACAAAGCTATATAGATTCACCGGTAGCATATACCATGGCCAGTAGATCCATGCTTAATGACTGGGAACCCCCTCATGGTTCAGTACTCATCTTGTACTCCTTAGTTCTGTAAATGCAGATACGTCTAAGGCTGATTAATTGTCATTGTTACAGTTTCTGGCTGATCAGGGACAGACGGTTTCCAGGAAAAAGATCCAGTTTGTAGTACCACAAGTAGAATACTTCGGATTTGTATTGTCTGAGGGCCAGAGGGGGCTGAGCCCAAAGAGAGTGGCAGCAATATGTCAACAACCAAGACCAAAAACTAAGGTTCAAATGCAATCCTTCCTGGGTATGGTAAATTATTGCAGACAGTGGATTCCTGATTTTTCCTATTATGACAATGTACTACGTGAGGTGACACTAAAGGATCAGCTAGACTGTGTCAATTGGACACCACCATTGGTGCAGGCATTTGAGTATTTGAAATCAGCACTTATTTTGTCTCCTGCATTAGGGTTACCTGATTATACTAAATGTTTTCATTTGTATTGTCAATCTGCATGTAAAACCATGGCGGCAGTACTAGCTCAAGAGCACAGAGGTGCCATGAGGCCAGTAGCATATTTATCAAAAGTAATGCCCATCCCGGTCCAGCACATGCTGGGGTGTCTGCAAACTTTGTCTGTATGTGCCTTAGCAGTGGAAATGGCATCTACCATAGTTTTGGGGCACCCTTTGATTTTACACACATCCCATCATGTCCTACACGTGCTAAAAAACATTAACACTCAGAACATGTCAGCACAACGTTTGGCGGGGTGTGAGGTAATGTTAACATCCACAACTAACCTCTCAGTGAAATACAGCCCTTCCACATCAGGACCATCATTGCTGTTGTCCTCTCTTCTTAATCTCCACAAATCCAAGCCCACACCTTACTGTGAAGAACATAATTGTATAGATGTTATTCAAGCAGACACTTCCCCAAGGCCAGACATGCAGAAAACCCCAGTTTCTGGGGCTCCTAATGTTTTTGTGGATGGA
The DNA here is from genome assembly GCF_062004578.1 of Staurois parvus. Classification (NCBI taxonomy): domain Eukaryota; kingdom Metazoa; phylum Chordata; class Amphibia; order Anura; family Ranidae; genus Staurois; species Staurois parvus. The sequence continues at coordinate 30,883,903 of NW_028317821.1, forward strand.
TCATGCACAAGCCTTAGTGACACCACGTATCTCACAGGATATGCTGTTGTGGAACCACCAAATGTCACTGAGACTGGATCCATCCCATACACCAGTGCACAAGCCGCTGAGCTTGTGGCGCTCACAAGAGCATGTACTTTATATCAAGGACAAGATGTCAACATCTATACTGATTCCAAATATGCTTTTGGGGTGGTACATGATTTTGGCCAATCTGGCAACGCCGCGGTTTTACTACTGCGGATGGCAAGTCAATATCCTATCATTCACTAATTCAGGATTTGTTGGCTGCACTCCAACTTCTGAGAAGGATAGCAGTCATCAAGGCTCATACGAATGCTAAAGACCCAGTTGCAGAGGGGAATGCTATGGCAGATGCAGATGCAAAAGCTGCAGGGCAATTGCATAATCGAGCAGATTTAACTATGGTAATGCTGTCTACCCCGTCACTACTGTCAAATGAACTTTTAAGTACATTACAGGACCAGGCTTCTGAAAGTGAAACTGAATTTTTGGCCAGTAGAGGATTGACACAAGACAAAAATGGTCTTATGTCAAAAGAGGGGATTATGGGATTACCACAAACTGCCACTGTGTTGTTTACTCAAAATTTTCATGGAGTAGGTCATAAAGGAAGACATTTGGTGGAGCAGGAAATGCGCAACTATTTTTGTGTATGGTTTCTACATGATTTGGTCCAACAAACTCTGGGCAGATGTCTCATTTGTTTATAGAATAATCCAGGGAATGGCCGACACGGAAAACATGAACATTTGATACCCCCTGAAGCACTCACACATTTACAAATAGATTTTACACATCTTCCCAAATCAAGAGAAGAAGATAAGTTGTTGGTGGTGTTGGACAGATTTTCAGGGTGGCCAGAAGCTTTCCCATGTAGGAAGGCAACAGCTGATACAGTGATCAAGGTTCTGTGTAAGGAAATCATTCCCAGGTGGCATTGTCCCCTAGTGATAGGGAGCAATCAGGGGCTGGCCTTCACTGCAGTAGTGACCCAAGGAGTTTCAGATGCATTGAGTATCCAATGGAAGTTCCATATTCCATATTATTTATTTATTTCAGGTACTTATATAGCGCCGTCAATTCACGCAGCGCTTTACATATATATATATATATTGTACATTCATACATACTACACTCAAAGCTCAGGAGTAGTGGAAAGAATGAACAGGACCATTAAGGATAAGTTAGCTAAGGCTACAGGGGGAACTTTAAAGAACTGGTTAGCTCTATTGCCTGCTATGTTAGCTGAAGTCAGGATGACTCCTCATAAACGGAGCAGGTTATCTCCTTTTGAGATTCTGATGGGAAGACCATTTCCCACCCCATGGACAAGACAACAGCCCCCTTTATGGCAAAAGGGTGATTTAGAGATGATACAGGCAGAGTATGTGAGAGCACTAAGTGAGAAATTGAATAGTGATTATGGTGATGCCTCGGCTTCTTTTTTTCCATTACCCACAGGTCAAAAGAAACACCCTTTCAAGTTGGGAGATCAGGTGGTGATCCGGAGATTGGATCCAAGGGCAAGACCTCGGTTTGGAGAACCTACGGTGATTGTGGCCATTACCCAAACAGCTGTTTTCACAGAGGGATCGGGCACCTGGGTCCATGCATCAAGAGTCAAAAAGATTTCCTAAAATAAAGGACACGATCAGGATGATATGACAGCTGAAGGAGTCAAAACCCAAAAATCTGATGTCTAACCTACTGGACCCCTATGAGGACAGGAAACGGTGGCACTGCAGGGTCGGGTGGCCGTTTATAAACGGCCTCCCCGCACCCTGCTTGTGCGCGCTCCCCGGATGCGCGCAGCACCGCAATCCGGTGCCTACTGTGTCCTCCGGGCACAGTGAAACACCGATCGTTGGACAGGACCGCTGTACGAGGTCCCGATCACGTGATCACTGATTGGCCAATCAGTGATCACATGCAAAGTAGTAAGCAAAATGTCACTTCTGACATCATTGCTTACTACGTGTGAAATCTGTGAATGATCAGAGGTCACATGGTACAAGGCTATTCACAACAGCCTTGTACCATGTGACAAGCTGTGACCAATCACAGCTCACTCAGTAGTTCTCAAAGGCTGCAAGAATGCAGACAGAGAGAAAGAGAAATGATTGCTTTTACATCCTATATGGTTGTAAAAGCAATCAGTGTAAAAAAAAAAAAAATCTTCATCACCCCCCAAAAGTAGTGCAGTGTCACCATGGTGACACTGTACTGCTAGGGTGACAGTAAGTAAAAAAAAAATTATGATAAAATAAGTAATATAAAAAAAATAAAAATGTAAAAAAAAAATGTTTAAAAATGATAATTTTTGCTTATAAACTAATTTGGCTTATTTTTTTTTTTTACTAAAAAGATAGCGGAATAAATTTTGGGCAAGATTTATGATGAAATATTATTTATTTGCAAACTTTTTTAAGAAAAACACAACATTTTTGGACATTTTCATTTACATAGCAAAAAAAAATAAAAATCCCAGCGGTGAATAAATACCACCAAAATAAAGTTTTATCTGTCTCAAAAAAATGGTAAAAAATTCATATGGGTACAGTGTTGCATGACTGCGCAATTGTCATTCAAAGTGTGATAGCGCTGAAAGCTGAAAATTGCCCTGGACAGGAAGGGGGTAAAAGTGTCCGGACTGGAAGTGGTTAATGACTATGGTCATTTTTCCACTATGGTTTGTGATGAAGAGTTTATATGAAAAAGAGGGATCAGTTGTTCAAAACCCCCCTGAGAGTTCAGGATGGGTGGGTTTGTACCTCATCACAACCAGATAAAAACAGAACATGCACTATATTAACATGGAGCAGTCTCACGGTCAATGCCAGATAGACATTGTTACCAGATATAAATCTCACATATTGTAGTGAAGGGATATGATTTTTTTAATTGATTTTTCTGGGGTATTTATTGATTATGTGTATGAGAACAAGAGCTAAGGAAAGGGAATATGAAGAAATGCGTGGTGTTGAGGTAACTGGAGAGGAAAACCAGTAAGGAGTGTTATCACTTAGTGATAAAAGAGGGGACTGAAAGGATAACATGATCAACTCCATTTTGTTTTATAATATGTTTGCTTTATAATCTGCGATCTTTATACACCCTAAATGAAAAAGTATGTATGTATGTTTTACAGGAAAATAACTGTGCTTGCAAGTTTTTTGAGGAAGTAATTTTCGGTAAGACAGTAACCGTAGTCCGGGCGTAGCACCAAAATCATGAGTTAGTCTGACCACAATCATCTGGCCAGACGATAGTTTGCAGATAGTTCTGCAAAGTTCTGCAAAGTTTGATGACAACTAAGGTGCAATACTAAAGATAACATGCATGGATTTGATTGGTTGATATTAAAAGTTGGTCATTAATAATCTGCCTAGAGTCTACAGATTTATATATACGCTGATGTTTCTGCAATAAGGTTGAAGTGTTTGCAATGGACTTTGGTGTTGTGTGCAATACATTTCCCGATATCTTAGCTATCGCTCAGGTGTAACCGGTGGGGGCCCCCATTGAGAGGAAAAACTCATCACCAACCCCATAATCCATGTTCTTTTACTATTTACAACTGCAACATGCTGTACAAGCGCAGCATTTTTGGTGAGGATTCTCCCTCCTTCCACCTTCATTTTCAATGAGATGCAACATGGCCCTTTTCAGAAATGCTTTATTTCCAGCTCCTATACAATGTTGCTGTACATGTATGTAGCTTCTTACCCTTGTAGAATGGCAGAAAAGTGGGAAGTGGATTTAGGAGACTTACCTGGTGAGCAATGGGAGAAGGCACTGGAGGCGCTCCTTGAACACATCCCAATGAATGTCTCAGCTGTATATCCTACTGAGGGTAAACTATACTCCGCTAAGACTGTCTAAAATGGATGCTCACCACTACGATTTGCCCTAAATGCAGCAGGGATCATGGCACATTAATTCATATGTTGTGGTGATACCCTAAACTGCACATGTACTAAAAGGAAGTATTTCATACTATCAACCGAGTATTTTTTTACTAATTTAAACTCTAGACCCTAAATGTATCCTGGGTATTATTGATGACATGGTGATAGATCAGTTTATGGGGGAGGCTCTGTTGGAGCATTGTTTCAGGCCTGCAAGGTGATACTGTTACACTAGAACAGTACTTCCTTCCTACTCTTAAAGAGTGGGTGGAGCATATGGGCATCACTCTCAGATATGAGAGGGTTATTTTTCAACACCGGGGATATTTCAAAAAGTTTAATAGAGTATGGGGTAGTTGGTTGGATGTTCCGGGCCTTGCTCCGGTGGACCTGTTATGGATAGGCTGTTTGGTTGATATTTCAGAATACAGCTTGTGCGGATACCTGCTGGACCATGTCATTGTATTGAGTGTATGTCTTGAGTCATTTATGGACACTGTATTGTGAAAAATTGGAATGTTTCTTCTTTTCTTTTGTATGCTCGGCTTTTGTCTCAATAAACCTTTTCTTGACAAAACAAAAACAACTCATTGTCAGTCATTTGTTTTATTTTAATCCAAAGAGTAGATTTGAAGCATGAGCACTTTTTACGCTTTTTTGTAGAGAGGGCAGTAATACATTTCCTGATGACAGGAGATTAATTATTATTACCAGGTGGATAATGTTAATGCATTGAAGCTCTATAGTGTTATAATGTACTCACATGTAATGCCATATAAGAATTTGACATGCCATAGAGCCTGAACTCCTCAATGACAGTCTGGTTGCAGAGCTAACACGGCTACATTGTACATTAATCCTGACACTCCAGAAGATATGAATAAGAACTATAGTAGTTACATACAGGTACATCTCTACACCAATGTTTTCTGTTCATGTGATGGTCTTTTTTCAGATCTGTATGTTATTAGTCTCAATCAATAATGTATATATTATATTATTTGTATATGTGTATATATATATGTATATATATATATATATATATATATATATATATATGTATTTATATGTATTTATGAAAACAGTTGTACACCTATGTTATACATTTTCAGGTTTTGCAGAACTTCAAATGGATAGAGAAGTTGTGAACTTTGAGGCATTGGGAACCATTCCATTCTTTGACTACAAACATTTTGCTTTAAAAACATTTTTTCCTGAGGTAAACTATTTTTTAATATATCATTTAACACATAAAATGAAAGCTGAACTCCAAGCAGTCCTAAAAACATCACCCTCTGGGGAAATGTCCCCTGACTTCCAGTGGCATACAGAGTATTGCTGAGAGCTGGACTTACCTTTTCTCCTTTGTATGTAGTCTATAAAATGCTTTGAAGAATCCACCAGGGGCTTGTGTTCCTGGCTCCCTGGTAAATTTGGGATCAAGAAAAAGTGTGTGTGTGTATAAATAGTGCATATACGTGTGTGTTTGTGTATGTATATATGCAATATATATATATAAATATATACACACACACACACACACACACACACAGTATAACAGTATATATATACTGTATATGTGTATATATGATCACATATATACACATATACAGTAATCATGTAATATCAGTAATATATATCATTACATATCATGTAATATGTCCATTAAGTTCCATTGTACCAACACAATGCTTATTTATGAAAAACATATACAGTCCTTTTAGGGTGACAAACCATTTAAGGCATACAATACTCTGTTTCCAGATCCATAATTTGTATGGATGGAACGATGGAACAGTATTGTATGCGATAGACCTATTAACCCCTTTGCGCCTAAGGGTAAAACAAATCTAAAACCCTAAGCACAATTTTGCAACTTTGACATGTGTTATTAAAACCGTACATATCATCACAACTATTTTGTGCATCCAGGTGGATACCTTGTTTTTTTTTTTCAGGAAAAATTGGGCTTTCATTTGGTGGTGGATGATAATGGATATCTCCCGTTTTTGTTATCAAAGGAAAACTGGCCCAAAATAGTACAAAATATATATTTTTTAAATGTAGCTGTATTATTCTGGCTACTACCATAAGCTACCACCAAACAACAACTCAAAATAAATTTCCCTGCTCCTGACGATCGCAGCGCTACCACATGTGTGTATGTGTGCTGTTTGTACCCATAATACAGCCCAGAAAAAAAAGTGCACATTATGCTTTTTTATCCAGCCTAAAATACACTGACACTAAGTGGTTTATTTACAAAACCTGAAGAGGGCAAAATCTGGTGCAGCTCTGCATAGAAACCAATCAGCTTCCAGGTTTTATTGTCAAAGCTTCATTGAACAAGCTGAGGTTAGAAGCTGATTGGCTGCCGTGAAAAGCTGCACCAGATTCTGAGTAAACCAGCTTTAGTAAATCTCCCCCTAATTGACACTGATACTAATTTAAAAATTAAAAAAAAACCTGACTAAAGAAAATACTGACCCTGGACTTTATTTTTTTAATTTTATTTTTTTATTATTATTTTTTATTTTTACAGCGATAAGGTGACCCAGAATCGGGAGTTCCAGGTCCCAATCATTACTACCAGACTTGGGGCTGTCAGTGAGATCCCGGTTGCTGTGCTGGGAGCATGCCATGCATCGTGCTCCCAGCACAAAGACAAGTACACAAATGTGCAACCCCATGGAAAAAAACCCCAGTCCAGTGGGGCCACATATTTGTGTACGGTCGGTGTGAAAGGGTTGAACTGCTCCATTTTTGTCCATAATGACTTTAGTTTGATAGTTGTTCTGCACCGCTACCACATGAGTGACTCAGAAGGACCTGTAAACATTACTGTGTAATCAGCGGCGATGGCACAGATGCAGAATATACACGGTGGTGTAAACGGACATAAGCAGATGTTTGTTCCTATGCAGCATGGACAACTTTTTATGCAAGATCTTGCTGTCAGCAAGATCCTGTGTAAAAAAAAGTTATTTTTTTTAATGTTCAGTCAGACAGAGCTAGCAATAGGATAGTTACATTAAAAATAAAATTAAATAAACATGGGTTTAAAAAGCAGTCAAATCAGTATACACAGGCATGCTGTGTAAAGATCAAAAGTACAAGCTAATGCACAAGTGTTGATGACAATAGGGTATTAGACTATGTGTAGGATAGTACATATGCATAAACTGGAATTTTATGCAAGGAGCATAAATCATTATAAATAAGGATTGTACATATTGTAACCATCTAGGCCAGGAAGACGCCTGGTAGCCAGTCAGTCTCCGTAATTGATCAGAAAATAAGGATGAAAAGAAGAAAACAAAAACAAAGGCAGGAAAAAGGAAAGAGAAGAAATAAAGAAAAGAAGGAGGAATCCCAGGGGTCTGTAGCATGGGGTTATTAGATCAACAAAAGAGTATTGTCAAATTGGGATGGCTGGCCATGGGCAATCCAGAGTTGCCACACCCAGATAAATTTCTAATGAGCTTGATAGTATAGCTGTTAATTTTTCATTAACAATAATATTGTTCATGCGGTTTTTGACTGCTTAAAAACTAAGGATTGGAGTTTTCCATGCTCTGGCTATAGTCAGTTTGGTAGCAGTAAAAAGATGTAATGCTAATTGTCGTTCATGCAAAGTAATTTTGCAGTCAGTTTACAGAGAAGGGCCTCATATGGATTCCTCTTGAGGTCAATGTGAAACAAGGTGTAGAGTTGCGCATAAACCCAAAACCAAAGTCTGCGCACCTTCGAACAAGACCACCAGATATGTGTCATTGTGCCCACCTGTGTGCATCCTTGAGAAACAGTTGGTGAATGAGCAGGAATAGCTGGCATATAGTACCATCTGTACAAGATCTTATAGGAATTTTCCAAAATAAGTACATTCTTAGAGCTCTTGGATAGTGTCATGATCTGCCAATCTTCTGGGTCCAGACGTACTCCCAGTTCACTTTTCCACTGGAGATGGTAAGACCGTAATGGAGGTTTTCTGGAGTTTATTATCGAGGAGTAGATCAGTGAAATAAGGCCAGAGGAGCGAGGTCAAGCTCTGCAGAGACTCTCAAATGGGGTTAATGTATAGGGAGTAGGCTGAGATCTAAGATGTTCGGATATAAAGTGGCAGAGTTAGAGATACCTATAATGCTCCTATATTGGGATGTCATGTGAAGATCTAAGGGCATCAAATGTTAGAAGCCTAGTAGGGGTAAGGAGGAAGTATATATCGAAGAACCCATGGTCAGTCCACCAAGAGAACTGTCATGGATTTTCAAGTCCTGGAGGAAACATTGGGCATTGAGGGATCTGTAACAGTGGGAGATGAGGTGAGATCAGGCCCACTGAAAATTTGACCAAGTCCCACATTTAGAAGGCGTGTAGTAAGACTAGATTAAGCGTTGGTGGGCAAAGTAGAAAAGATAAAGGTATGGGATGGGAGTCTACAAGATCTATAGTGGCCCACAGCAGCAGTTGATTGGTCTCATATAAATGAGACAGAGGAGCAATGGTGGCGGCTAAATAATAAGCCTGAAGGTTCAGGACTGAGAGGCTGCCATTGATCTTAAAGATGACATTTTTTATTAAATAAATATTACTTAAAACAGTCCAAATTATTTTGTAAAATTAATTTCCCACAATAGGACATTTTCTATACATGATATTTACATGACATATTTAATCTTACATTTGCTAAATAATCTACTTTTATATGGCTAATCTATACATTAGACTTCATAAAAGATGCTGGTCTGTTTAGTTTTTTTAGTCTGTTCTCAAACTAAACAGTTACGCTTCCATAGGAATATTACATTTCTATGGGCACCTTGATCCCAGCATGATGAAAATAAGTTGTCCCTGAGACAATGACGAAACAACAAAAGCAATAGCCTGTATTGATTGACAGTCCAAAATGTCAATAATGGCAGTATCTGTGCTGTCAGACTCAAGCAAAACTGCTTGCAATTAGTATGGACCTTCAGGCCCCAAGGAGAGAGATGTGCCATCTGTCTATGAACAAATTTATAATTCACTTACAACAGTAAACTAATAAAAGACTGTATGCAAATACCTCTAAACTATAGAGTCCAGTACACTAAAAATGCAATGTTTTGTCAAACTTGTTTCTAAGAAAAAAATATATACATTTTAAAGTGGTTTATTGTAAACTTTAAAAAAATTAAATTTTCTGTGTTCTCTTTCAGTCTGATGGAAACCGGCAGGACTTAAGTGAAAAATTGTGTGAAAATGTTCCTTCAGTAAGTTGAGACCTTGTGGGTTAAGTGTAATAGAAGAATACTATACATATATATCCAAGTCTGAAGTTTAAACATGGTTGATTAGAGATGAAAAATGCAAAAAGACCAGCTTGTGTGAAAGCAGGCCTGAGTGTTCTTGTTAGCTGGATATGCCATCTAGTTGCACCCCAGAAGCCACCTCAGAGCCATATGAAAATTAAGACTATTTAGAAAGCTGAAGTCTAAAGTAAACCTGTGACTATGCATACTAATGTTTTCTTATATTCTGAAAAAGCAGATAAAGCACTTTAAAATATGTCCTTATTCACCTCTGTAGCTGTAGGCTTTGTGGAGAAAGTTCACAACAGAGGCACTAAAATCACACTTTCTTTACCTTTAGGCCTTTTTCACATGGGTGCCTGAGCCCATGTGACCTAAATTCTGGTGTTTTCCAAGAACAGAACATGTTTTATTTTTGAAGCTGTCTGTATTCTATTCTTGTGTTTATACAAGCACCAGCATATTTACTTATAATCCTGGCCTGATGGTTGTGGGGGTCTGTGGGCAGGGGGCTTATCAGATTCTGAAGGCCCCCTTTAACCACTTCAAGTCTGGACACTTTTACCCCCTTCCTGTCCAGGCCAATTTTCAGCTTTCAGTGCTATCACACTTTGAATGACAATTGCGCGGTCATGCAACACTGTACCCATATGAATTTTTTAGCATTTTTTTGAGACAGATAAAGCTTTATTTTGGTGGTATTTATTCATCACTGGGATTTTAATTTTGTAAATGAAAAAGTCCAAAAATTTTGAAAAAAAGCATTTCTTATAAAATTTTGCAAATAAATAATATTTCATAATATATCTTGGCCAAAATTTATTCCGTTATCTTTTTAGTAAAAAAAAAATAACCCAAATTAGCTTATAACCAAAAATTATAATTTTTAAACTTTTTTTACATTTTATTTTATTTTTTTAATTATTATGTATTTATTTATTTACTTTTTTACATACTGTCACCCTAGCAATACAGTGTCACCATGGTGACACTGTACTACTTGTGGGTTGTGATGATTTTTTTTTTTTTTTTATACACTGATTGCTTTTACACCCATAAAGGCTGTAAAAGCAATCATTTCTCCTTCTCTCTGCATTCTTGCAGCCATTGAGAACTACTGTGTGAGTTGTGATTGGTTACAGCTTGTCACATGGTACAAGGCTGTTGTGAATTGCCTTGTACCATGTGACCTCTGTGATCATTCACAGATTTCACACGTAGTAAGCAATGATATCAGATGTGACATCTTGCTTACTACTCTGCATGTGATCACTGATTGGCCAACCAGTGATCATATGATCGGGACCTCGCAGAGAGGTCCCGTACGACGATCGGTGTTCCACTGTGTATACAACAGCCGGATGAGGGCACTCCAACATGAAATAGAAAGGGGTACATAGTACTGACACACTTTGACAAGTCCTTTATTTAAAGAAAAAAAATGTGGCCTAGTTCTCATAGCCGTCACCGTTGGAACACATTTGCATTACAGTCTCATCATCCAAGCTGACCGCAGGACACACAGCCGCAGGCCAGAATACAGCAGTGCCAACTGAAACAGCAATTTACCCTTCCCAGTTGACCGGGATTTCTACTACTGTTGTCTGGGACCCTTGTCACCCAGAGAGGGAGAGTTGTTCTCACATACAGACACTTATGCCAACTGTTTCATTTTACTACTCCAAATATGTCCTTGTTTAGTGCTTAAAGTACTTAGTATTTAAAGGGGACCTTACATCACTTCACCACCATTATGAGGAGAAGTACTTATCAACTACCATCTACACCTTAGATCATCTTAACACCAATTGGGCCCCAACTAGCATGCTTAAGACTCCATATTGTTCTTTAAGAGACATTGGTTGATTATAGACAAGAGCTCTCTCCATTTTCAAATCTAACCCTTGCCATCAGGTTCTGATGACTCGCAGTGACCTTTCCTGTTCATTGATAGTTGTTTTTGCACGTTGTGGATGCACAGTCACCTCAGATTGGAGGCAGAGGATTATTTATAAAAGCAGGCCTGCAAAGAATTACTGGTACTTTTCTGTGAATGCTGTTACGTTTATTTAGAGTTGACCAGAGTGATTATATTGCTGTATATTCCAATCCTATTATGTGGAATGGGCAATGGGCTTGGACCTAGCAATGGGTGACATTTATTACCCTTTCCTACAGAATACAACCCATTTGTATTCTGTCACGAAAAACTGTGTAGCACTCTCCAGTTTAGGTAGGATGTTTGTTTGTTAGTCAGAGACTTGCTATAAGCCTTGGATGAGTCAGCGTGGAAGTGAGGCAGTGAGGTTACCTCAGGTCATTTTGGGAGGCTGTACATATCAAGATTTTCCGGGACTGCTCCCACCCTTCTAGAAAAGCTCTGGAATTTTCTAGAAGAGGGGTGGAGGAGGGGAGGACACCTGGATTTGCATGTTTGAGGGAACCTGGCAAATCTCCAGGCAGGAGACCTAGGAATGGTGGCTAGGACAGCCCCTACATATGGGAGAGCCTGCACAGCAGGGCATTCGGGCAGAAGGAAGGTGCTAGTGTGTGGAGCCTCGGAGGGGGCTCCAGCAGAGGGGGGGTGGCTAACTACAGACTGGAGCTGGACAGAAGGATCTCCACTCTCACACAGTCTATTAGGAAAGACAGCCTATCAGCAGGTAGAAGCCAGCCCAACGTAAGACCTGAAAGCAGCTACAACCCATTTAGCTACAGGATTAGGACAGTGTGGCTACTTCTACTCCCCATGGCCTAAGAAGGGAGAGGTCAGTCAGGTGCAATACCCAACTAGTTCACCCTGGGACTCCTTTATTATAGATCTCGGAATGAATGCTAAGGGACATCCTCAGAACAGCCGGTGGATGAGGAGATTTTCATCTGGGGTCTGAGGAGGTTCTCCAAAGGGGACCCAATGCTCCTTACAGAGATTGTTTGCTGATTATTTGCCCATTTTTTCTGAGAAGTTTTTCCTCAAACATGTACAGTTCCTTGGGCATCTCATATACCCCTAGACCTCATCCAACTTAATTAGCATAGCAGAGCTTACACACAGGACTAGGTTTCACTAGAGCCTTTAGGCATATAACCTTTAGTAACATCTATCTGCCAGGTACACCTCTTTCATACAAAATATTTGATTGTTTTACTGGTCTTAACCTGACTTACATTAACAGACAATGTGATAGACAATATGTAAATACTTCTGTACAAGCTCACTGTATTTCTATTGACGAAATAAAAGTAAAGTGTTTTGTTAATAGCTAACCATAGAGGGACGCCAGCAACCACAGAAACAAGCCTATCCTGACCTTGCATAATATACTGTACATTTAAAGGGTACTTTGAATAACACTGCTATCACACTGATCTTTTAGATAATTGTTATAAACCTATAAACTTCACTATGCCTTGCAGCAGAAGCAGCAATAACTTCAGAATTTACTATGAGCCCTGTAGCTAAAGGTGCAGGAATAGACCTGCCTGAGCAAATGCATGCCTATTTTGTAGGAATACAAAGGCCCTTCCTGCTGGCTAGCAGAAAGAAATGGAGCAAAGGCAACTTGGCAGCACTGGTTCGTTGTACACTTTTTCCACAACTGTAAATAATAATTAAAAAATGCAATTGCTGCTTTTATTGGCAAATTTGCATGCAGCTTACCTTACCTTAGCTTGTTTAGATGTTATCTTCATAGTTAGTCACCTTTCACTTTTTTGTGTAGAATAAAATGATTTGTTTCATTGCAAAATATAAGCAATATTAATTTGTGGGTAATTTCTCAACAGCCTTTCCAGAAAAACCCTAGAATTCAAACAGATGAGAACGATGCTGTATCTATTTTGAAGAACTTATTTCAGAACCAAGGATTTCTGGTTCTGGTGATTCACACCTTAGAAAAGCAGAAGGATTTCTCAATCAAGGACAGGTGATAATGACTGATTTAAAAAAATGTTGTTAGGTTAACCCCTTTACTCCTAAGGGTAAAACAAATCTAAATGCCTAAGCACAAATTTGTAACGTTGACCTGTGTTAGTAAACAAAATGTACATATCGTCACAACTACTTTGTACATCCAGGTGGATTATACCTTGTTTTTTTTCAGGACAAATTGGACTTTCATTTGGTGTTAAATGGTAATGGATATCTCCTGATTTTTTTTATTATCAAAGGAAAACTGGCCCAAATTAGTAAAAAAAAATAATGTTTTTAAATTTAACTGTCAGTTTCTTGTTACTACCATAACCTACCATCAAAGAACAACCCAAAATAAATTTTCCAGCTCTTGACGATTGCGGCAATACCATATATGTGTATGTTATTTGTTGTTTGTATCCGTAGTACAGCCCAGAAACAATAGTTCACATTTTGTTTTTGTTTTTTTTACCTAAAACACACTGACACTAACTGACAGTGATACAATTTTTTTTTATAATTTCTGACCTTTGACCCTGACCTTTTGACCTTGACATTTGACCCTGACCTTGACCCAAACACTTACCCTGGCACTGAACTAGATCAAACCTTGATCTAGGTATGTTTTCTTTATTATTTTTCTTTTTTAATATTTATTTAGTGATTGATCACTGTGATAGCCAATCAGAGACTATCACAGAGATCATGTGACCCGGGATCTGGAGTCCAGGGTCCCGATTGTTTGAACGGGACCCGGGGCTCTCAGTGACACCGCGATCTTTGTGCTGGGAGTGCGCTGTGAGGCACACTCCCAGCAGAAAGACAGTTACGCAAATATGCGGCCCCACGGAAAAAAGCTCAGTTCTGTGAGGCCACATATTTGTGTTACATCGGCGTCAAGGGGTTAACTTAGATTGAATGCATAGATCAGCCTTTCTCAACCATGGTTCTGTAGAAGCCTAGGACTCCTCCAGAAGTTGCTAGGGGTTCCTTGAGCAATGAGACATTTCCACCTCTCACATAAGTAACCACTGACACCAATAATCAGATCACTAATATATGGGAGCACCACATTAACCGTCAATGTAAGGGAGCACTACCCTGACCACCAATGTAAGGGGGCATACACTGACCATGATTGTAAGATGACTCTTTTGGAATGACCATTAGGCCTCTTTCACACCAGTGTGCAGAGACATGAGTATTTCTGCACTCGTTCATGTGAGGGCACAAAGAAAACAATTGTTTTTTATGTGCCCTGTTTACACCACAACACTAGTATCATGTGCAGATGTGTATCTCTGCAAGTAAAATCTGTGCATTTTTTCCATCAGTTTTTCTGCACATGTGGTGTGAGCGAGGCTTTAATGTAAGGAAATGTAAGATACCTTTTTACTGACCATCAATGTGAAGGGGTATTTCTCCACTCACCATCAATGTAGGGGCAATTCTCCACTCACTATCAAAGTAAAAAAGCCCTCCAATATTGACTACCAAGGATAGGGTTGGGCTTGATGTTCAAGTTGAACATAACGTCAACTCGAACATCGGCCGTTTGTGTGTTTGACGAACACCCCACAATGCACTGTGTCCTGACAGTGCATTAGAATAGGCCAAAGCAATGCTGCTGACCACAGGTCAGGTGCAATGTTTTGGCCAATCACAGTGCATGATGATGTCACGGGGGGGGTGAAAAACTGTCAGGCCGGAGCAGCTGTCAGACGGTGGGAGACAGCATAGAGAGCAGAGCGTTTTTTTTTCTTTTTTTGGGTTGGCAGTGGCGGCAGGTATCATGATTAATGTTGGATTTACTTCGGGGACATTTTTTTTTTAATAAAGGACTTGTCAAAGACTGTCTTCTCTCATTTTTTATACTACACCCGCAGACCTCCATGGTTGTGGGGAAGAGGCATGGACACCCCCCCAATGTTGAGAATAAGTGGCCTGGTATGGTTTAGGAGGGGGGGGCACTTGCTCATTCCCCCCTTTCCTGACCTGCTGGTTTGCATGCTCAGATAAGGATCTGGTATGGATTTTCGGAGGGACCCCCACATTGTTTTTTAAAAAAAATGTGGTGTGGGGGGTTACACTCAAAATCCATACCAGACCCAAAAGGCTTTGGATGGATGGGGGGGATTCCACTCTGCTTTTTTTTTTATTATTTTAATTGCCGGACAATGGCAGCAATTCTTTTTACATTCAGCTGTCAGCGGGGAACCCTGCTGACAGCTGAAACAATAAAGAATGTTTCATTATTAAAATACTGCATGACTTAATACTATAACTCATGCTGTATTTTAGTAACTTAGTGAATTGTCCCTGTTTGAAATTCGCGGTCGAACATTCGCTAGGTTCGAATGTTCGACCATGAACTGAAGAAGGGGTGTATGGCCCATCAATGGTGAAGGTACATTACAACGTTTAATGTCAATTTTCCATGCATTTTATTATTATTACTGAAAATAATTATTTTGTGTAAAGCAGCTCTTGGTGTCACATGTGCTAAGTATGCCACATTCCTCATTCTTTTTTTTTTTCTTTTATCTCAACATTCTGCTTGAGCTCATGTACTTTGTAGATATAGTAATTAGCAACAGGCGTTCAGGTTATTTCAAGGGTTCCTTCAAAGTTGATAAAGGCTGCTATATATTCTTATTTGCTAGAGAAGAGTATAAGGTTCACCAAACATGGACAGATCACCAAGTGAATGTGATATCTGAAGTTTTTGACCTGGCTTTTCTTTATTGAAGTTTACAAGTTATTGAATACAGTAAAAGAACATCTTAACCCAAAAATGAAAATATAAGATAGTGAAAATGAAAATGTAAGATAGTGCCGCTTACCAATTCTCATACATGGGTGACTTCCTTGCTTCCAACAAGTGACTGGACAGTTAAAGAGGAGGAGCAGCAGACTGATGAGCTCATGTCTCTCCTCTCTCCTCCTTTTAGGATTTTTTATTTTTTTTTGCACATATACAATGGAACAAACGTAAATGTACTCTAGCAGTGCCCTTTCTTCTCTCAGCCTGAGAACTGCTTTAAAGGGGGTAAAAGTGAGTGACATTGATGAAACCCATGGATGCTTCCAGCAGGTTAATTGAAAAAAACTGACCCGATTCCCTCATCTACACATTTGAGGTGGATGGGAGAATCACTCCTGCTGATCTATTGTGTTCTGACAGCAGGAAGACTTTCCTGCCATCAGAACACTGATCAGTGCAGCTGATCAAGCAGAATTTTTCCAACAGTCTAGTTGTACAGAAGTCAAATTGGTAGATCAACTTCTGTACAACCACTGCCCCCATACATGGATCGAACTTCGGTCGGTCCCTGCTTAAGAGTCATGCAGAGTGTGAACGTCAAACACAGGATTTCCTTTATAAAAACGTATAGCTTGCTTCTGCTACTCTTTGAGCCTGGGTTCACATATATGCGGTGCGGTATATCGCATGTGATTCACATAGGAACCACACCACATTCCCGTGCAAATCACATGCGATTTGTGTGCGGTGCGATTGGAGCCATACATTTTGTATAGCTACAATCGCACCGCACCCACACCAAAAAGTTGCAGGACCCTTTTTTAGGTCTGCACTAGAATTGGATTGCATTGGTATTCACACCTATGCGATCTGATTCTGCACATCACACTGTGTTTTGCGGACCGCTTTTGAGGTGTTGTTAACTTAACATGCACACCCAGCAGCGGTTCGCATGAACGGGGTGTGATCCTGATGCAGTGCGAAATTCGCACAGAAAACGCTGCAAATTCTGCAACTATTCATCACGACTTATGCATAAATAAGGGAGATTTTTTATTGTTTGATTAGTAAACTTTTATGAAGACACTGAGTCAGAGCTCAAGTTATAAGCAAAAGCAATATCTTCTGAAACACCATTTATAGCAATTGATACGTGATAATTTACATTTTTTCAAAAGCATACAAATGCAATAGAAATTAGGCCTCTGCTCTTGATAATTGTAAAAATGCATTCACATGGGCAGGCAAAAAGAAAATTTGCAAACAGTTCTGACCTAAGCTCCCCCTATACAATTGAGTTCAATTTAGCTCAGTCCCCATGTCCGTGGTTGGAGAGCAGTACTGTACGACTGCCTGAATATTTGAACCTTAAAGAGAAGCATCACCTGTGTATCAAAAGGTTGATACAAGTACTGTAGCTGCTGACATGAAAAAAAAAACAAATACAGCCCAGGCCAAGAAGTCCAGTGGTGTCTTTCTCACACCCTCCGTTTTCATAGCTTTTTTCTTTTCTCACACAATCTGAATTTGGGAGACTGGCGATCTCTTCCTGATCACTCCCTGGCTCACTGTTGCTCATGCCAGGATCCAATGAAGTGTGGGGAGACTTTCCTGATGCCCCCTGGGATACACATCGCACTTCTCAGGAGGCTTCAGGACTAACCACTAAAAAAGGTACTCGATTCCCACAAAAAATAACAAAACAGCTGCGAATGTGCAACAGTCTTGGGGGGAAGATGGGAATGATGCTGAATTTGACTTTCGAAGGAAGATCTGTTTTATGTGGCCTACTCACTAGAAGAATGATTTGACAGCTGGCAAAACACTATCCCCACAAGATAAACTCACCAGCCTATTTATTAGGTACACCTGTTCAATTGCTTGGTAACACAAATTGCTAATCAGCCAATCACATGGCAGCAACTCAAGGTGTACCTAATAAAGTGGCTGGTGAGTATGTACTGGATGCTCTTCTGCTTTCAACACTTTTGTACTTTGCCATGCATCAATGCATTAATTAGATAGAATAACATATAGGGCAGCACAGTGGCTAAATGGTTAGCACTTCCGCCTGGCAGTACTAGAGCCATTGGTCCAAATCCCAACCACGGCACCACCTGCCTGGAGTTTGCATGTTCTCCCTGTGCCTGAATGGGTTTCCTCTGGGTACTCTGATTTCCTCCCACACTCCAAAGACATGCTGGTAGGTTAATTAGATCCTGTCTTAATTGGACCTCGTGTGTGTATGTATGAATGTGAGTTAGGGACCTTAGATTGTACACCCCTTGAGGGTTAGGGAGTGATGTGAATGTACAATATATGTATGTAAAGCGCTGCGTAAAATTGATGGCGCTATATAAGTACCTGTAATAAATAAAATATTTTATTATCATATTGTTATGGCGTAATGCAAAATTTATTCCAGCAATGGTGATTATAAAATTATTTGCAGAGTTCAGAGGTTCCAACCCTATTTCAAGATTTCTGAACCTGTTACGTTCACCAGCTGCAGACAGTAGCACAGTGTCTCACTAGTGCAGTCTTTAAGCCTTGTTCTTCTTAAGTACAGGGACAGTGTAACTGGCACTGACATTTCACCACAAATCCGCTGGATTCCCAAGGAGATACAACAGAAAACGGATTATGTACTCAATAGGTATCATGCCAAAGCTGAAATATCAATTGTACTGATCTTATGACTCAAGAAACTATTTTTTTTTAATTTCAATATAGTGCCTGTATATTACAGGAAACATACACGTGAAGATTCTCAACAGACCTTATCCTTTGATAAGCTCACAACCTACCACAACTATACACACAATAATACAGTTAAGCATTGATTTTTGCAGAGTGGGAGGAGATTTATTCAAGCACAGGAATAATGACTTTAGTGGGAATTAAACCCAGATCCTCACCAATAAAGAACTCTAGTTATAGGTGTTGCACAACCATGCTATAGACAAACTTTTGGAAAATGTGTACATATCATGACTAGAATGGTAGGATGGAATGCATATGGATCTCTTTTAAAAAACTATATATGTTTGAATTTTGTTGTTCCTAGATGTTTGTTTGCATCCTTCCTGACCATCACCTTTCAGAATAATTTGCTGTATCTCACTGGATTGCTTGAAACATTGATGAAAGATCTAATAGAGCAATCCAGCAACAAAAATCCAAAGCTGATGTTAAGGCGAACAGAAACAGTCGTGGAAAAGTTATTGAGTAATTGGTTTGCCACTTGCTTGTATGGCTTCCTGCGGGTGAGAAAAAAAAATCATATTTACTGCAGTTTACAACATGCTACAAAGCTGGGCTGCTTTTCTACATTTAATAACTGTGATGTGCCCTTTAATTGTATTTGATCAATTCTAATTATACTCAGTTTACTCAGCTGAAGAATCCTTACACTAAATGGACAGTAAGGAACATAAGGTGCCTTTTCATTAGGAAAGAGCTGATTGTAGTAACCCAATTCAACCATCAAAAATCATTTCACTGATTGGACTTCAGTGAATGGAAATCTGATTGGTCATTATAGGACATGGTACTTTGCACAGTATCGTTATTGTGCTGATTTACTTAAAAAAAGCTTGACTATACCATTATAGATGGCACTGTAATGACAATGTCAATAAATTACGTTTTGTGCTGTCTTTGTGGAATGAGACATAAAAGAGACAAATTAATGCAAATTAATGAATTTCTGTTCCTTTTTTTAACTATTATACTGCACGCAAACACATATAAAGGAAGCTGAGGCTGGGACATTTATGCAGAACCGAAGAATCAGCTAATTGGCTGCTAACGTGCATTTAATTTCAGTATAACTGAAATTTGTATAATTTTGCACAGTTTGCATATTTTCCTGAAACCGGGTTTGCAAAGTTATGTTCTTTGTGGGCTCTGTAAACTACAGGTTTTTATAATTACCTGATTAAAATATATATATACTAAAAGTACAAAAATTTACCAATAACCATACAGTGCAAGAGTCCACCTGATTGAGTTTAAATTTAATTGGTTGTTTTACATATACATATTTATTGGTAAATATTATAGATCTAACTGATACATTTAAGGACAAGCAAAGAGGTGTGTGGCCAACTCTAGGTGTTGAGCCAACTCTAGCATTGACCAGATGGTGTTGTCTCTGTTTACAATACCTGCTTCCTACAAACACTTCCTGCATTCAAATTTTGGCCTGATTCAATACTATTGCAAATAAGGTTTTCAAAGTTTGGTCATGCAAGTCTGGGCTGGTATGCTTTTATTTTTCTGACTACTTCTTAGCCTTGGTTCAAAGATGTAGGGGGCCGGTTTGCAGTGTGATTTGTATAAGATTCCGGAGTGGTTTTGTTCAGCAGTTTAGGTGCGGTTTCAATGCAAATTGTTAAAGAGTACAACATTGTAATTCGCACCTGAACCAGGCTGAAAATCAAACTGGACTCTTTTTTTATATCGCAATGCTGCCAGGCAACACATATGTGAACCGGCTCCATAGAAAACGATTTTGGTTCACATGTCATGTGAATCGGATGTGTTTCAAAACACATCCAATTCGCATGTATGTGAACCAGGTCTAAATCTCTACTACGCCTGCTGTAAAACCTAGCATAAAGCTTTGGACTGCACGTTTTACATAAACTCTTGGTTCCTATTAATGTTACTTCACTACTGTTTAGGAATCGGTGGGAGAACCTCTATATGGTCTTGTTTGTACTCTCAATCAGAGGATACACAAAGGTCCAATAGATGTAATAACAAGTAAAGCCCTGTACACTTTGAACGAGGACTGGCTGTTATGGCAAGTGGCAGACTTTAATAACGTTGTAAGTATTGTTTTCCTGATTAATTGTTTGTGGTGTTTTTATAAAAATTACCATGTAACACCATTTACCAATTTTTGTGTGCTATTGTTTTACTATTTATGGTGATATTTAGATTATTTGTAGAGAAGTAAATTTTGTTGTATTAGGCATATGATCGCTGTTCATGCTCGGTGTAAAATAATGAACACAGTGGGGAAGATTCTGGTGCAGCTGTGCATGGTGGCCAGTCAGCATCTAACTTCAGCTTGTTCAATTAAGCTTTGACATTAAGCCCTAGTTCATATATATATATATATGCGGCCGTGCGGGCCGCGTTTTGCACAGGCATGAGAGCCCATTCATTTGAATGGACTTCCGTGGCCCGTGACATACAGGGAAGAAGTCCCTGCACTTCTTCTGAAAACGCAGCCCGCACAGGAACCTCGGTTCCCAGTACGGTTGCGTTTTCCAGTGCGGGTGGCATGCCATTAGAACTAATGGCACCCGCCCGCGGGTCCGCATTCTTCTGTGTGGGTGGTGCGGCTGCATGGATTTTTGAGTGGATCCGCTGCGGCACCACCCGCACATATGTGAACCAAGCCTCAAACCTGGAAGCTGATTGGTTTCTATGCAGAGCTGCACCAGATTTTAGACCATGCAGTTTTTGTAAATAACCGCCATTGTTAGTTACACAGTTCCATAAACACATTATAGAAAACTACCAACATAGTTTAATATCATACTCACTTTCCTGTTTAGTCCTGTGTTGTTTATACAGTTTGAATTCCTTTTCATCCCCATAGGACATTAATGTACATTACCCAACGCTAGAAAGCGAAGCTGTTGATGCCAGTCAGTGCATAAAAGTAACAGTTCTGGATTGTGATACCATCGGGCAAGTCAAAGAAAAAATCCTTCAAACATTCCTATCAAAAAATGGATATGCTTTTAGCTTCTCTCCTTGTGACATTTGCTTAGGTAGGTATTTTCTATTAAGTTCGATGTTGTGAATAATGTGGTGTGATTTGTGGTATGGATAAATGAAAACACTTTGAAGTAATAATTTCTGTGCACAACATTTAAAAAATATCAACTAGCCAAACTCACTCCCTAAAGTGGTTTTAAAGGCTTTACCTTCATGAATTCTATGTACGAAGGTAAAAAAACCTTTTGTGTGTAGCAGCCCCCCCAGTCCCCCCAACCTGAGTCCCGTCCCGATCCAGCGATGTCCATGAGAACCTCGGTTCTCCATGGACTCTCACTCCTGATTGGCTGGGGCAGCAGCAGGAGCCATAGTGAGGGAGCCAATCAGGAGGGTAAGGGGGCGGTGCTGTGCTGTGGCTCTGTGTGAATGGTGCCCCATAGAAAGCTGTTTGCTGTGGGGGCACCCGACAAGAGAAGAGGGAGGGGCCAGGAGCATCGGCAGGGGACCCGGGAAGATGAGGATCCAGACTACTGTGTGTAAAACCACTGTAGAGTAGGAAAATATAGACATATTGTTTAAAAAAAACAAACAAAACCTAAGACTTTAGTATCACTTTAACGGTAAACCTTAGGATAACTCAATAACCACGTATTGTCAGCTCTATATTAAAAATATATCTTACATCTATATCCTTTAAACAAATTTGAAATTTCTAACTCTAACTTTCTCTTTTACCTGGCTTAGTGGTTAGTATTTCTGCCTAGCACTAAAGTGATAGGTTCAAATCCAAACCATGACACTACCTGCATGAATTTTGCATGTTTTCTCTATGCTTGTGTTGGCTTTCTATAAAATGCCTGCAATAAATAATAAAAATAAATTTCTTTATTGATTTTTTTGATACCATATTAAACTTGAATTTATCTTATTGTCCACTCTAGTCCCTTCCTCACACTCCCAAATCCAGGACTTTTCATGGCCCTCCCCTTTCTCTGCAATTTCCTACTAGATACTGTACAATTTGACCATGTCCTTGGCACCTTCAAACATCTTTAAGACTCACTTCTAAGAACAAGCATTTATTCTAAGCTAACCTATTCACTTCCTTTGCTTAACCAATGTTGCCTTTTCCTGTGATACTCTCACTTTATTTTTAGCCTACACATATTCCTTACCTATTGTTTTCAAGCTTATATCTTTTATTGCAAGCTTCTATAGGCAGTTCTCTTACTTCTATTGTATTGTCTTATTATTAAGACATTTTGCTAAATGTATGCATTTGTTTTTTAAACATTTTATGTATTTTACTATATTACTTGTATTATCCTCTCCTTATATTGATTACACTGTACAGCACCACAAAAGTTGACGGCACTGTATTAGTCAATAATAATGTGTTATCATGTTGACTCTTTTAAAGACAGGTTGGCCAGCTGTAAGTTTCCACTCTTTGCTGTAGGCACTACCCCAAGTTTAGGTTTAATATACACTCGCTGGTCACTTTAATAGGTACACCTTGCTAGTACCGGGTTGGACCCCTTTTTGCCTTAATTCTTCATGGCACAGATTCAACAAGGTGTTGGAAACATTCCTCAGAGATTTTGGTTCATATTGACATGAGTTACTGTTGCTTTTTCTATCATGTCGAACCAGTTTGCTCATTCTCTTCTGACCTCTGACATCAACAAGGCATTTTCGTCCACACAACTGCTACTAACTGGATATTTTCACTTTTTCTGACCATTCTCTCTAAACCCTAGAGATGGTTGTGCATGAAAATCCCAGTAGATCAGCAGTTTTTGAAATTCTCAGACCAGCCCATGTGGCACCAACAACCATGCCACGTTCAAAGTCACTTAAATTCCCTTTCTTCCCCCATTCTGCTGTTCGGTTTGAACTTCACCACGTCTAGATACCTAAATGCGTTGAGTTGCTGCCATGTGATTAGCTGATTAGCAATTGAACAGGTGTACCTAATAAAGTGGCCGTTGAGTGTATATAATACAGTGTAAAGTTATGCCTCCAATGCATTTTACTCTGCCCATAGAGCATAGTCATGGGTTTCACCACGACTAAGCTCTGTGGGCAGAGTGAAAAGTGTGGGGAGCGTGGCCTGGTTGGAGCTCAGGCTGAGGCTGTCACACACCTTTTTAGGGGGTTTTGTAGAGATGTGCAACTTCCAGGACTTCTCCTCTTTCCATTAGTTTGCTAGAGCTGGGACCTGCTCTGTCCTTGTCTGCACTCACGATTGCTACACTAGAGGACTCGGTGGAGCCTTGAGCAGCACCTGTCAATTTAGTTTGGGTCACACAGTGTAATGTTAGTGCAGGCAAGAAATACAAAAAATGAAACAACATTAAAGCTGCAGCTGTATATTTTCCGTAACATATGTATTTACATTTTTCACGTCAGTCCTGGTTCCCAGTTCCACAAAACTACACAAAGCTAGATGTTTCCTAAAAACATTTTGAACATTTTGTAGGCATGCTAATCACTGAAATTCTGGTATATTTCCATTAGTAATACCTGGCTTTGTTGTTTGTGTGATGTATAATAATCTCTCCATACATGTTTATCTTCCTGCCATGGTCAGAGCTTCATTATGGTCAGACATATAAGGAGCTATTAGATATAGATGAATCTTCTGTTGTGATGGAGAATGATTTTAAGAAACTGAACACTGTGAATCATTACAAGGTAGGTAACAGATTTGTTGTCTATCTTTTATTTATACCTTCCTAAACAACACAAGTGCACAATATAGGAACAATTGCTGTGACCAGATGCAAGTGCGGTCTACAGAAACTCAACAAGTGAACATCTATCATGTACATGGGAATTTATAGACACTGGGGGAGATTTACGAAAACTGGAGCCCTCAGAACCTGGTGCAGCTGTGCATGGTAGCCAATCAGTTTCTAACTTCCACTTGTTCAGTTAAGCTTTGACAATAAAACCTGGAAGCTGATTCTATGCAGAGTTGCACCAGATTTTGCACTCTCCAGTTTGAGTAAATAACCCCCATTGTTTATGATAAAGCAGAGCAAATTTTTTCAAACTACACACAACATCTGTGAGACATAAACACACATCTGTCCAGATATAAAAAAAAGAGGGAGAAATGGCTTTCTAAGGATCCTGGAATAAATTGCAATTCTGGTTGTTAGATAGTTTCAAAACTATACTCCTCTTGAACTTGGCAGAATAAAAATCTACAATTCTTTCATACATTTATCAGAACATATCAATCAAGCCATGCCTGTCTCTTTAGCTAACCCACAGGTCTTAGTAAATAATATGTCACAGTAGCAAACAGATAATAAAAGGTGTAGCTGAAAACAGCAGCACTAAAGATGAAGCTATAAATAAAGTCCACTATCTCACTGATAAACAGTTTGGATCCAGTACCTGAAATAGAACTGTAACTAAATAGAGAAAGAACCACAAATTCCAATATATACCGCCATTTGTAGACGGTATAACTTTCATGTAAACCAATTAATTTACACGTATTGGGAATATTTTTTCAGCAAAGACATGTAGCAGAATACATTTTGGCCTAGATTAATAAAGAAATTAGATTTTTTTTTTAAGTTTTACTGGACCTGTTTTATGGCAAAAAGTAAAAAATATTGTTTTTATTTCAATATCGTCAATGTTTTTTTGTTATAGCGCAAAAAATAAAAAACACACAAACACAGAAAGCCCTATTCATGGGAAAAAAGACATACATTTCATTTATCTACAGTGTTGCATGACACTGTAGTGACCCTGTCACTAATTAACTAAAAATTAAAATTAAGGGTGTCCTGTAAAAGAAGAAGAATGCTCACCTGCCCAGTTGGAAGTGATTCCAGTCTTTGCTGTCTCACTGAGCTATGGCCACCACTTGAATCCGACATTTCTGGGTATGTCCAATACCCAATCCTCTGCTGTCTGCTATGTTTTCTCCTGCCAACCCCTACATTATTATATTAGGCAAAACTACATGTTCATGCCTGTGAATGTAGGAGAGGGAATCACTGTGGTTGCCATTTTGTCATGGATGAAAACAATTGTGATAAGCCAGAAAATCCACTCCATATGACTTTTTTGCCACTCCTCTCCTGTGTATGCCCATACATACCAACAGTCAGTCAGGAAGGGTTCTGTCATTAGTGCACATTACAGTTATAGGCTTTCACTGCTTTTTATGACTTCCAGCGCTAGCTGTCAATAATTTCCATTTCTTACTTAAGTGTTCTTGCACGGCAACCACCAGTGAAGTGTGAAGTGTTCTTCTAGTATAATTTACACCCCATCTGACACTTACTTTTTTGGTTTGACTCTGCTATCATTTTATTGGGTCTAAGTTTATGAGCACTGCTAATCACTTTTCTATATAAAGTCATTTTCACTGTTTTGTGCTGAGTGGGAAGGGTTTTTCTTTTTCTTTTTTTACATTTTACTTCTGTTTTTAAGTGCTATAGATGAGATATGTCTAGTTTCATTTTTACATCTCTAAAATATTCAGTATATACTTCCTTTTGGTTGCTTGTACATGGTGTCATTTATAGAACACCAATGTGGTGAAAACAATTTAAACACAAAAGTGTGTTTATATAGGCTGGCAATATCTTGTTATGCTACCCTTCACATGGTACTGTATATCTAATACCTTCTTCTCCAATTTTCATGTAAACCGTTTAATGGAAAATTTTCCCTTTTGTAGGGAAAAAGATCCTGAAAATGATGAGAGAATCTCTTAAGACCTGCCCCCACTTTGTATTCATATAATTCCAGCTTTGTGATCTGTTTTACCAGAATAGGTTAATCAATCTAGCAACTAGGAGAGGACTGACAAGAGTTTGTTTGACCCCTTGATGGTTTATAACCTGTCCTTATGCACTGGGTTGTCTGGGGGGTGACTCAGAGAACCAAGAAAATTTCATATTTACACCATAGTCCCTATCTAGACTTGTCATAGCAATCCCCGGGAGCACTGTGCTTAGAAAAGGGATGAGTGGGGGATAAAGAAGAGCAGTCAGCAACTAGATCTGGAGGTTATGCAGGCTGCATGAGCTGCCTTCCTTTCTGGCTTGAATGACATTAGTGCCCCCCCTCCCTTCTATCTCCTGCCTCTTACACTAATGTAAGGGGTGCTGCGTGGACTCTGATGTAAGGGGGACTTTGGTGAGCACAAACCCCCTTACATCAAAGTTCCCCTTTACATTACAGTCCACAGAACTCCTCCTTACAGTGAAATTCTGCAGACTCTGATGTAAGGGGGGGGGGAGATCTCTGTGGACTCTGATATAAGGGGGGGGGGCTTTGTGGACTCTAGTGTAAGTGGGGGACTCTGTGGACTGTGGTATAAGGGGGGCTCTGTGGACTGTGGTGTAAGGAAGCTCTGTGGACTCTGGTTTAATGGGGGCTCTGAGAACTCTGATGTAAGGGGGGCACTGTGGACTCTAATGTAAGGGGGGCTCTGGGAACTTTGATGTAAGGGGGGCTCTGCAGACTCTGATGGGGGGGGCTCTGCAGTCTCTTATGTAAGGGGGGGTCTGCGGACTCTGATGTAAGGTGGACTCTGAGAACCCTGATTAAAGGGGAATGCTGGGAACTATAATGTATTTTGGGGTTCTGGTTACTAGACCCCCATATATCAGAGTTACCCTTTACACAAGAGTTCACAGTGTTCAACCCTACATTAGAGTCCCCTCCTTACATCAGAGTTCTCAGTGTTCCTCCTTAAATCAGAGTCCCCAGAGTTCTTCCTTGCATGAAAGTCTGCAGAGTCCACCCTTACAGTGTACGGGAACATGAAAGTTCCGTTGTAAAGGGGAATTCTGCGAGTTCAGATGTAAAGGGGGAGCTCTGTGATTTCGATGTAAAGGGGGAACGCTGTGAATTCGACTTAAAGGGGAACTCTGTGTACTCTGCTGTACGGGGGGTTCATCAATAAATCCATATGATTAGAAATGTCATTTAATAAAAAAAAAAATATACGTATAGTGTATACTACAAAAAAAAATTGGTGTGTGCCGCTAAAGTATTCAGCTTTGGCTTGAAGAAAAGGTGGCAACCCTACCCAAGATGGCACAAAGGGGGCCTACTTCAGAACATGTGAAAGGGTCTCACTGAGGGACCATAATAAGGGGCTCAGTGGAAAGGTCACCAGGCTCAGAGGGAATGGCCCTGGCACCAGAGGTCGGGGGGGCCCTGAAGGTTCTAGTTATGCCTCTGGTGTGTTATACCTAGTTCCCCATAGCTATTTATCAGAAGCAAACACCTTCAGTGAATAATTGAAAATTGTGAAATTTCCTTTTAGGCTTCATGCACATGAGTTTATTAAAGTACTCCTGTCTGTGTAAGGATCTTTGAGCCAAGAGGTGGCAGAAAAATCAAACAGAAAAAAAAGCTTGTTTGGCATGTAATTACAAGTGTTTATGTGTGTTTACTGGCATATGGTGTTTAGAAGCATGTAAGTGTAAAGTTATTCTACTGGCCAGAATATTCATTTATTCTTGCCTGTGAAATAAATGAATGCGCGTTTATTCTCGTATGTACGTAAAGTATACCAGTAAGCTCCTATCCAAATGCAAGTTTGGGCATTTTTTATGCCTCTGAATTCTGCTCTAAAAACAAATCTAAATGTTTCAATATGCTAGAACACACCGACTGAAATGGAGTTGCGTTCAGTAGGGAAACAAAAATCAGCACTGCATAGAATATAGATTTTTTGGATAATTTTTTTTGGATGTCAATGTTGATTTTTCTACAGTGTTTATTGATCTAAAAAAACATGTTTTTTTTCCAGATAGAGAATGGTGCAACAGTCAAAATAATTATCAGAAAGAATTGTGACCCAGGTAACTTACTGATGAGATTCATCATTTTAACCATACATGTAGAGATAGGAATAGCAGGTGAATGGATTGTGAATGTATGTTCAAATTATGCATGATGGGTTAAGGGTAACTCCACTTTGGTTGGAAAAAATTAGCATATAAAGAAATAATATAGCATATACAATTGCAACTTAAGTCACACTGTAATGGAATGTTATTAAAAAATGACCTTTCCTTTTCAATCTGCATTGTAAAATGCAATGCATTATGGCAACTTGGAGGTGTTCTGTACATAGATGTTGTACAGAACACCCTCTGAAAATGTCATTTCCTGCTGGTGTGATTGTCTCACTGATTTTGCACTATTATTATTATTATTATTATTATTCAGTATTTATAAAGCGCCAATAGTTCGCTCAGCGCTGTACATTACAAAGGGGGACAGAACATGTGACAGAACAATACCAATACAATGCAAAACATGAGGGGATCGAGGGCCCTGCTCTTTCAAGCTTACAATCTAGGAGGGAGGGGATGGTGGCACAGGAGGAGATAGCTGTGGGGGATGGAGTGGTAGGAAGAGTGGAGGAGGTCGGCAAGTTAGCAGGGGGCGGGGTAGGCTTCCCTGAAGAGATGGGTTTTCAGGGTGCGCCTAAAGGAGAGGAGAGTAGGTGATAATCTGATGGGTTGGGGCAGGGAGTTCCAGAGGATGGGTGCACTAAGATACAAGCAGGGGCGGACTGACCATTTGAGCACTTGGCACTGCCCGAGGGCCGGCGTCAGTAGGGGGCCCCATGAAATGCCCCTGGTACTTTTTATAGGCTTTTTTGGATGTTCTTTGAGTGTGGGCAAGGACTCAGGGGCCCCATGGTCCCCTATTGCCCGGGGACCCCATGAGTTGTCAGTCCGCCCCTGGATACAAGTCAGATTTTTGGCATGTCCTGCGACACAAAAGTCATTTTTGGTGAGGTACACCCAAAGGAAAATCACGTCTAAAGAGATGCAGACCTTGCTAATTTCCTCATTAGAGCCCTGCAGGTGCAGCAGCTGATTGATAATTATAAAACCACTCCCATGCAGATTCACTCTGCACATGGGCACAGAAAACAAACAGCTATTTCCGAATAACAAAAGGTAGGAATCTGCAACAAAGTTTGTTAAAATCCCTGAAATGTACAACTTCACCCAGAGGGGAAGTTTTTTTTCTAAAAAAAGAAAAAGTGGAGTTACTCTTTCTATAATCAGATTATGGACATGCTGTGGCTGATAGAGTCTGTTCACTTTGCAAATTGAATTTTTACTTTGCAAGGGAATTTACACTTAGCTTTGTGAGTAAGGGGAAGCTGTGCTGATTCGTATTGTCAAACCATGTGCAGGCAAAAATCTTTGTTCTTTAATTTGCCTCCTATGTAATGGAGTTGACTTTTTCAAAATTAATTTTCACCCTATTCACTAAGGTAAGTGGAAATTCACTTTGCAATGTAAACATGCTAAATTCCTTTACCAAATCAGCCACACTGTATATCTAGATCACAGATAGGCCATGATGCCTATTTGGCTTGAGTTAGGCCTGCTTTACTGGAGCCTGTAGGCTTGTAGTCTTCAGTTCCCAAAGAAACCCTTCATCTGCTAGCATCATCTTGTTTAACCACTTGCCCTCCTGGGGATTTACCCCCCTTCCTGACCAGGCCATTTTTTGCGTTATGGCACTTTGTTACTTTAACTGCGGTCACACAACGCTGCACCCAAATAACATTTACATCCTTTTCTCCCCACAAATAGAGCTTTCTTTCAGTGGTATTTGATCACCTGTGTTTTTTAAAAAATTTTTGCACTATAAAAAAAAAAAGACAGAATTTAAAAAAAACAATACTTTTGACTTTTTGCTATTAAACATGTCCAGTAAAAAAATTAAAAAAAAATCAAATTTCATCATAAATTTAGGCCACAATGTATTCTGCTACATGTCTTTGCTAAAACAAAATCCCAATATGTATAAATTGAATGGTTTACCTGAAAGTTTCAGCGTTTACAAATGATGGTATATATACTGGAATTTTTTTTTTATTTCTACTAGTAGTGGCAGCGATCAGCAACTTATAGCGGGACTGCGGCGGGCATTCTGACTCTGGGGGGAACTGACTTGGTGTCACTGACATCCCCAGTGACACCAATACAGTGATCAGTGCTAAAGAAAAGCACTGACACTGTACTAATGGCACTTGACAGGAAGAGGTTAACATGAAGGGCGATCAAAGGGTTAACTGTGTGCTGTTTTACTTGTGCCTGTGTGTCTGTGCTTCATTGTAATCCTACTGCTTTGGATGGTTGCGCTGTGCACAGCCATCCAAAGCAGTGTGTATGAGCTGACAGGGAGGAGAACTGTATTATTTACAAACCGTTCTCCTCTCCATTGGAGATGCTCGGCAATCACCGGGCGCCAGCGAGTAATCACCGACCGGGACACGGTCATTGACAGCCGCGGCCGTGAAAGGCGTCACGGGTAGGGTGCACACGCGACTTGCACGTGCCCCCTACCCAGAAATGCAAAATCCCGTGTATATATATATATATATATATATATATATATATATATATGTGATTTTGCGCACCCGTGCCTCTCTGTAGCAGTATATCTGCTCTAGGGCGGTTGGGAAGCAGTTAAACTGGACTTTCTCTTGCTTTACTGGTCCTAACCTGGCTTACAATATTCTGTGTAAATAAGTTTATAAGGAACTAATGTATTTTTGCTGATCAAGGAGGAAAAATGTTGGTCAATAAAAAGCATCCTCATTGCTTCTACAACCTATAGGCACCAGCCTATAGCGCCTAATGTTAGACTTGATTTTGAATGGAGGAGTTGCCATGCTCTAGGGAAAGGAGGAAAAAGGGCAAGCAGTCCATTATTTTATCACTGACAAGGAAGGTGAACCTGAGAGGAGCAGTTCACTGTAAGGGCATAAATCAATTATTCCTGCTAGCCAGTAAATAGGACCCACTGTATTTCTATAGCAAAACAACAATGTACAGTATATGTAGTCTTTATTAAGGGTTTCTTGATTGATCTGGACTTAATTGTGCTAGGTGGTATCAAAAATTTTCAAGACTAGTTTTGTTACACTGCAAGAGATGGCAGCACAAGGCTGCACACACAGTCACAGGGAGCACCAACCTTCATAAGTCAGTATGCCAAAAGACGTTGTCCTGTGTACATCGGGAACTGTGCAACTGGTGCTATTCTGACCACGTGCATTACCACATCTGCTATTTCATCATGGGCAGCAAGTTAGAACAAAGCGCAAATGTGAAATTCTGCGTTAAACTTGGCAAATCTGCCACAGAGACATTTGACATGATTCGGCAAGTTTATGGTAATGCTGTAATGTGGTGTTCGAGGTGTTTTGAGTGGCACGCGTGCTTCAAGAGCGGAAGAACATCACTGGAAAATGACAAGGTATCAGGAAGACCTTCAACAAGTTCAACCCCAAAAATGTTGAAATGTCAACCATTCGGCAACTTGTGCATCATGATCGTTGGAGAACAATCCACAACATTGCTTCCGTTGTCAGTGTGTTCTACAGAACAGTCCAGGCAATCCTCACGTGTGATTTAAACATGCACCATGGTGCTGCCAAGTTAATTCCCAGGCTGCAATGATCTCACTTCCTTACCCATCCTACTTCCCCCTCTTCCCAAAGATGAAGATCCACTTCTAAGGTTGCCATTTTGACACCATTGTGGAGATCCAGTGTGAATAGCAGAAAGTGCTTGACATGCTTCAAAAAGACTTTCAGGACACATTCCAGATGTGCCAGGAGTGCTGTATTGCTGTGCAAAGGGACTATTTTGAATGTGATAGTGTGTAAACATAGATAAAGTACTTTCTTGTAAACAGACCTAGCCTCAAAACGTTTTGATACCACCTCGTAGTCTACATTTTAGCCCCTTTCTGGATGAAAAGCATCATACGAGAGGCCACAGGCAGCTTCGATTTTTCTGTCATTTTAGGTGAGCAAGACTTGGAGGGTAATTAAAGACTGGGGTTGGAAACTATTTGCCAAATCACACTTTACCAATACCTCACTTAATTTTGAATCTGATTTTTCTTTTTCAGCTAAACAGTATACCAGTGATTATGTGCATTTGGTAAGTAATAATTTGTTGTTTACATATGGTTGCTGTATCTTCATCCAGTGTCTTTTTTTTTTTATTATTGTCAGTCAGCAGAATGAAAGAATCAGCTTTGCAAATAGAATTTATTACAGTTTGGGCTTTGTTGCTGGTTTGTATATTACAATTTATGCTCCTGTATGCAGTGTTTATATAAACAGTTTATTTTGAAAAATATGAACATTTCCTATAGAGTTCCATGTACATTTTAAAAGCTTGTATAAGCACAAAGGGTCAAATAAGATATGAACTTTTATACAAGGGGCGCTCAAGTCAAAACGTGACTTTTAGTTTTACAGGTATAAAAAGAGATGCTAGCGTGGTGGTACTACATGCAGTAGTAAGTAGCAGGTGTGTCCTATTACTGATAGGTGGCGCACATGTTGTCGGCCAGTCCAGAGACCGTTAATCAAGATGGCAAACAACCGTGTTAGTGTGTGCATGGAACAGCATGTGGTGATGAAGTTTCTTGTGAATGAAGGCGTAAAACCCACAGATATCTACAGAAGACTTCAAGCACAGTACAGTGATGAGACGCTCAGCCTCAGTAAGACATATGAATGCTGCAAATATTTCAAAGATGGCCGTACATCTGTCACTGACGATGCTGGCCGTGGTGGTTCCCAGCCCACAATGGTCATTCCTGTGTACATTCAATGCACGGAACGCCTGGTCCTGGATAATCAACGCATAACTTGTCGTGAAATTGCCAATGAGACGAATGTTTCTGTGGGAACGGTGAACACAATGATGACAAAGTGAAGCAAGCTGTCCTAGGATGGTTCTGACAAATCTTTCTATGCCAAAGCTTTCCAGGCATTAGTTAACCGTTTCAATACCGTGCAATTTTACACCTTCCTGCCCAGGCCATTTTTCAAGTTTCAGCGCTCTCACACTTTGAATGACAATTGCGCGGTCATACAACATTGTACCCAAACTAAAATTTTATCATTTTCTTCACACAACTAGAGCTTTCTTTTGGTGGTATTTAATCACCGCTGGGGTTTTTATTTTTTGCTAAATTAACAAAAAAAGACCAAAAATTTTGAAAAAAAAACACATTTTTCTTTGTTTCTGTTATAAAAGTTTACAAATAAATAATTGTTCTTCATAAATTTAGGCCGAGATGTATTCTGCTACATGTGTTTGGTGAAAATAACCCAAATTAGGATGTATTTTTTAGTTTGTAGGAAAGTTATAGACTTCACAAACTATGGTATAGATCTGAATATTGATCAATCCTGAAGTACTGACAGCCAATCTAATATCTTGAGGTCCAAGAATGTCAGAACAGTACAGATATCCCCAAATGACCCCTTTTTGCAGAGTAGACAGTCCGACGTACTTCATAAGAGGCATGGCGAGTTTTTTGAAGTTGTATTTTTTTGTCATAATTTTTCGGAAAATTAAAAAATTAAAAGAATTATTTTCACTATTTTTTTTTTTTTTTTACATACTGTCACCAGTGCAGTACAGCATCATCATATAACTGGCATGGCGGTGAACAGCGACACTGGCTGGTGACAGTATGAAAAAAAATATATAAATTTTTTTTTTTAATTTTTTTTTTTATTACATTTTTTTTTTTATTTTTTTTAAGATTTGTTTTCATATTTTACTATGACCAAAATAGTACAATGTTACCATAGTAACACTGTACTACTTTGGGGAAGTGATCAGTATTTTTTTTTTTTTTGACACAATTTGCTTATAGCAAAGAATTACTTTGCTATAAGCAAGCATTTACCTGAATGAAATCGATTCATTCAGCTTTTTTTTTTTTTTTTTTTTTTTTTTTGTGCTTAGCTGTGATTTGGTCACAGCTAATCACATGACATGTGCATGTGATTAGCTGTGACCATTCACAGCTAGGCACTAGTATACAATGGATGGCATCATGAATGAAGCCATCCATTGTATACAACTGTCATGTGACCTGCTGTGATTGGTCACAGCAGGTCACATGGTACCGGCAACGGGAGCCGGTACTCGGATCTGTCATCGGCCGTGTCCGAGGTACACGGGCGGTGACAGATTGCACTGCTGCGTCGCTCTGTAACCGCGCAAACCGCGCATGTGCGGGAGCACGCCAAATGGCGTGCACCCGGAAAGCTGCAGCGCTTTTCAAGCCGCCAAACGGCCATTGGCCGGGCGGCTAACGGTTAAGCACTGGGATAAATATAAATGTACCAGGGGAGTATGTTGAAAAATAAATGCAGTTTACACGCCCTTTGTTCTTTTATTATATAAACTCAAAAGTCCTGGTTTGATTTGAACGCCCCTCGTATATTATGTCTTTTAATATTTAATCAGTAAGATGGTGCCTTTATGCTTAGGCAATTAAAGCGGAGCTCCACCCAAAAGGGGAAGTTCCGCTTTAAGCCTTTGTCCCCCGCTCTCCATTAAGGATTGGCACCCGAATTTGACAGGCTCCCAACTCCGCAGACATGGTACAGTAGATGGTCAGAGACCCATGTAGTGCCCTCATCATGGTCCTGCCTGACCAGAACAGGTGCTCTCAGTGTCCCCACACACCTCATGTACTCAGTGCTCTGGGTGACACAGACTCCTGTACCATGTCTGCAGTCCAAAGCCCTAGATGGCCTAGAATCCTAACCTCTTGGCTGCCCCCAACTCAAGATGTATTATGCTTGAAATGCCTGTTACCAGTTTCATTCTGTTGAGTGTACATCTATTAGAGGTGGCTGATCCCACTGCGTGATTGCTATTATGTTCACACCCAGCACTTTAGTTCGCTGCACCTTATTATCTAATGGACATTTATGTGGATCACACCCTATCACGGACATTATTAGTTTTATTACCCGTAATATTCTGCTATTATTTATATTACATTTGATATTGCGCAATACTACGGACATTAGCACATTACCCACATTACAATATATTTATATATTGAAGTATATTCTCTTGACTGTTTTTGCACTTTTATATGATGCACTTTGCTGTTCCACATTACCCATTTGATGCATTAATTGTTCCATGTTACCATGTGATTTACGGATCATTTTCTGCACGATGCACTTTATTGTTCCGTTCTAGCATATATTGATATCTTTTATGTGATGCACTTTGTTTCATTTTAGTACCTTTAGCAATGCACTTGTTTACGTATAAAATCAAGCACTTAGGCATGCAGACTGCTTCTAAAAACATTTGTGAAAGAATGGGTCGCTCTCAGGAGCTCAGTGAATTCAAGCGTGGTACAGTGATACGTTGCCACCTGTGAAATAAGTCCATCTGTGAAATTTTCTTGCTACCAAATATTCCACGGTCAATGTTAGTGGTATTATAACAAAGTGAAAGCAACTGGGAACAACAGCAACTCAGCCACAAAGTGGTAGGCCACGTAAAATGACAGAGCGGGATCAGTGCATGCGAACGTGCGCAGAAGTCGCCAACTATCTGCAGAGTCAATAGGTAAAGACCTCCAAACTTCATGTGGCCTTCAAATTAGCACAACAGTGTGTAGAGAGCTTCATGGAATGGGTTTCCATGGCCGAGCAGCTGCATCCAAGCCTTACATCACCAACTGCAATGCAAAGTGTCGGATGTAGTGGTGTAAATCATGTCGTCACTGGACTCTAGAGCAGTGGAGATGTGTTCTCTGGAGTGAAAAATATCGCTTCTCTGTCTGGCAATCCGCTGGACGTGTCTGGGTTTGGCGGTTGCCAGGAGAACGATACTTGCCTGACTGCATTATGCCAAGTGTAATGGTTGGTAGAGGGGGGATTATGGTGTGGGGTTGATTTTTCAGGGGTTGAGCTTGGCCCCGTTAGTTTCAGTGAAGGGAAATCTTAAGGCGTCAGCATACCAAGACATTTTGGACAATTACAGTACATGCTTCCAACTTTGTGGGAACAGTTTGGGGATGGCCCCTTTCTGTTCCAACATGACTGTGCACCAGTGCACAAAGCAAGGTCCATAAAGACATGGATGAGCGAGTTTGGAGTGGAGGAACTTGACTGGCCTGCATAGAGTCCTGACCTCAACCTGATAGAAAAACTTTGGGATGAATTAGAGCGGAGACTGCAAGCCAGGCCTTTAGCAATGGAGTCTTGCATACAGGCGGTTGAGTGCATTACTTATTGTTTTCTTTTAAACAATTGTACCTGCTAATTCCAGGTCTTTCTGAAGCTCTCCACAAGAGGTCATTGGCCTTTGGACAACTCTTATGATAATTCTTTTCACTCCTCAGTCAGAAATCTTGCGAGGAACACCTGATCATGGCCATTTTATGATGAAATGATGTTCTTTCCACTTTTGGATTATGGCCCCAATAGTGCTCACTGGAACATTCAGAAGTTTACAAATCCTTCTGTAACCAGTGCCATTTGCTTTTACCTATCATGAGATGTTTCTTGGGTGACACCTTGGTAATGAGACACCTTTTTATAGGCCATTAGTTAAGACTGAACCAGCTGATATTAATTTGCACTAACAAGGGGCAGGATTGCTTTCTAATTACTGATAGATTTCACCTGGTGTTTTGGCTTTCTATGCCCTTTTGTATTTCCCTTTCTTCATGTGTTCAATACTTCAATCCATTTTTGTACACATAACTAAATTTCTGAACTTATTTATTTTGGTTTATTTGTATGTATGGATTTCATGGGTTGTTACCAGCATGTGGTAAAAATTTCATGTCAATAGCACCTTTAGAAATATATTTACTGAGAAAAATGGTGACATGTTCAACACTTATTTTACCTGTTGTATGTACACACACTCACCAGCCATATTGTTTTATTGATTTGATTTGTACTTTACAAAAAAAAGTAAGAATAAATAAAACAAAATAAAAATGAAAAGAAAAAATGGACAACAAAGATCTGCTAAAAAAACAAGAAATAACCAAATTGATCATAATCATAGATGTAATTATTAATAATAGGTCAGTTTAGATATTAAGTAAAATGCACCCTTTTTATTTTTTATTAAAGCCATCCTTCAAATGTCCCAATAGTATAGTCAGGTTTTGAAATATATGATTTATCCACCAAAACTATTTACAGTATTTTGATTGTTTCATCACGTGATCAGCATCAACATTTAGTTATGGCACTGCTTGTTTTGCCACTATCTATTTCTATTTAGAAAAAATGTGTCTATTTAATGGTGGGATTTTTGAGGCACAACTCACACAGATTAAATTGAAATAATAATACCATCAACTTTTTTACAAAGATGGTTAAAAATTCAATACAAAATAGATAGAAAAATAAATAATAAAATAGATGTAAAGCTACAACTTGTCATAGTTGTTTGCTTAGAAACTGATTTGTTATGTTCAAATAGTCATTCCGACCTTTGCAGTTTAATTTTTCCAAACACAAATTTATTCTATGGCCTAGTTCGATGTGTCTCTTGGATTGTAATCCACTTCTTCAAGAGAAAAGCGATGGAGGATAGTTAAAAACATCACTACAAATATTCCAAAAAAAGAGAAAACAATACAAATAAGCATAATTCCTTTTATATTAATAAGGAACACTTATTGATTTTCAGTGTCCATGTATTGGTTACAAATACCTGGAAACCACTAGAATTATGTCAGGCTCAGAGAATCCAATAGGGTGACCCGAATACAGAGCTGTGAGCCCACCAACCCCCCCCCCCCCCCAAGAGATTACCCTTTTCTTTCAGAAATTCACTGGAAGAAATCACCTTCCTTTACGATCTTCCATGTTACTAGCAAATACTAAAAAAGGAAAATTCATAAAAGAACTATACAGTAGATCAATTCTAAATATCTTTGCCAAATATTTCGAACAGCGTATTTAAAACACGTTCCCTTACTTTATAATCTATCAATAATATAGTATATGTTCCCAATGTTAATTTTTTATCATGAATCCTTTTTAAGAGGGGGCTAAAGAAGCTTTCTACAAACTCTCTGTCCTTCCTCTCTTTGCTATAAATAGGGCATGTTCACAAAGGTCTAAACGCTGATAAAATGTGTAATTTACATACATTATGGGGTTTTTTTTCCAGGAATTGCCAGAAACTGAAGAAAGTGATCTACAAAACTTGGAAAATAAAGGCAAACAAAAGTTTAAAGTAAAGGAAATGTATCTGACAAAACTGCTTTCTACAAAGGTACAATTTTCAATGAAGTTTTAGGTCTTTTTTAGAAAAATGCTAATAAGGAAGGTAGGATAGTCATACAGTGTAAAAGTATACTTTTTACATGGAAACACCTGTTCCTGAGACACCTTTTTTTTAACCTAAAGCAGTGATGTTAGTGACTAACAGTAGCTCAGAATTGGGGGTGCTGCCATCACTCACTTTCACCAAAAGATCTGCCGACATCAGCATTTCCAGAGACTGCTACTGCAGCCGTGGAATACATTGTCAGGACCCAGAGGTCTATCAAATTGTTTTTTTTTTTTAATCAAGAAGTTTTTATACTTTATTACCCTTTCCATTCTACCTTAATGGATTAGAGTTCTTCTAAGGTGGACATAAACATTAACAAATTACCAAAACTCCTACTAGTTCATATCTTATGTTTTATGATTTTGACCAGTAAACTATGGTATGTTATGATTGCATTTTCTACTACCTTATTATAGCTAAAAAAGAAAAAAAAAAACTAGAGTGTTTTCTGCTAAGTCATGATGTCTGACATTACTCTCAAATAATTAAAAGCCCTATGAGATGAGCCCTTTTACTGGCAGAGACCTACTCGGCTATACTGAATTTAGGAGAAATGGTTATGTATCGCACAAATATTCACATTGCTACACATGTTCCTGGTTGTTACAGCAATAGGGTCACAATGAAAATGTATTTTGTTTAACACAAAAATGGTTTCACACGTTTTAACACATTTTAACACTATGTGTGGGATTATGCTTTGAGTTTATCAGAGAAAAATATTGCTTTAAAGGAGGTTATACATTCTAGAAAAGATACATTCATGATTCTAACTCATTCTAACATTCAGATTACTACTACTCCGTTGATCGTATGTACAAATACAGATGTAAAGTATCTCTTGTTCGTTCCATTTCCTACCTGAAATGATCTTTTATATTGCAGGTTGCCGTACATTCATCTGTAGAAAAACTGTTTCACAACATTTGGACAATCTCGCACAAACCTCCTATAGCTATAAAATACTTTTTTGATTTTTTGGATGCTCAGGGAGAAATCAAAAAAGTTTCAGACCCAGATGTATTGCACATTTGGAAGACATATAGGTATGTTTGCATGCTTTGTGTTTGTATAATCAGTTGAAATAAGGTATAATAATTAAACTTTTCCATGGATAAAGAATACAAATGTTAGTGTTAAATTAGAAACTTTCTGTTTAAATTAATTACATTATTATTATTATTATTATTATTATTATTATTATTATTATTACATCTAGTTTATATAGCGCCAAAGGGTTTGCTCAGCGCTGTACAATAGAGGGGTGGACAATACATGAAACATTACAGCACCTACAAACAGCACACGAGGGGTTATAGGGCCCTACTCTTTCGAGCTTACAATCTAGGAGGGAGGGGGTAGTGGTACAGGAGGAAGTGGCTGTGGGGGATGGAGTGGTAGGAGGAATGAAGGAGAGCAGCAGTTAGGTGAGGGTGGGGTAGGCTTCCCTGAAGAGGTGGGTTTTCAGGGAGCGCCTGAAGGTGAGGAGGGAAGGTGACAGTCTGATGGATTGGGGTAGTGAGTTCCAGAGGATGGGGGAGGACCTGGAGAAGTCTTGCAGACTTGCGTGTGAGGAGGAGACCAGAGAGCAAGATAGAAGGAGGTCCTGTGAAGAGCGAAGGGTACGGGTAGGGTGGTACTTGGGAATCAGGTCGGTGAGGTAGTTAGGGGCAGTGTTGGTCAGAGTGAGTAGTTTGAATTTGATGCGTTGGGCGATAGGGAGCCAGTGGAGGGATAGGCAGAGGGGGGTGGCAGAGGTGGAGCGGGTGGTGAGGTGGATGAGTCTGGCCGCTGAGTTCAGGATGGTCTGAAGCGGGGAGAGCCTGCACTGGGGTAGGCCGGTGAGGAGGGAGTTGCAGTAGTTAAGGCGTGAGATAATCAGGGAGTGTATGAGTAGTTTAGTGGTGTCTGGGGTAAGGA
Organism: Staurois parvus; assembly: GCF_062004578.1. Classification (NCBI taxonomy): domain Eukaryota; kingdom Metazoa; phylum Chordata; class Amphibia; order Anura; family Ranidae; genus Staurois; species Staurois parvus. Next base: position 30,924,642 of record NW_028317821.1, read on the forward strand.
AGGTGCGTATTTTGGCGATGTTCCGGAGGTGGAGCCTGCATGTGTTTGTAAGTGATTTGACATGAGGTTGGAAGGAGAGGTTAGAGTCCAGAATGACTCCAAGGACTTTGGCTTGCGGGGCGGGATTGATGGTGGTGATGTTAGTAGTGATGGATAGGATGGGGGGGGGGGGCGCGCGGGCAGGAGGGAAGACGAGAAGCTCGGTTTTGGAGAGGTTAAGCTTGAGGAAATTACATGTCATGTAGTTTATGATAGTCTTCATATTTATAGGTGTGTGAACAGTGGTTAGCACTGTTAGATAGATTTAGTCTTGCTATATTAGTGCTTTCACTGAATCTCCTAGTGTGTTATAGTGATAATCACGTATGCTTGGTAACAGCTCTAGTCAAAAGACCATATATGTCTGTTTGTACCTTTTTAGTCTTCCTCTGAGGTTTTGGGTCAACATACTGAAGAACCCACAGTTTGTTCTTGATATAAAAAAGACCGCACTTCTAGAGAGCTGCCTATCAGTAATTGCACAAGCCTTTATGGATGGATTTTCTCTTACAGAACAACAATTAGGGAAGGTAAGGTATCATGTTAGGGGTTTTAGGAGAACATATTTTTCTGTTCTTTGAAAGTTTTCATGGCCATTAACTTATACCTATGTATTTTACCATGGCAAACATACTATCACTTGAAGCCAACACTAGCATTTTTTACAGTCCAGTCTACATTCGTAACCATGCCTGAAGATTGGCAAACGTTCTTATTAAAGTGGGCATAAGCAACAGGCAACTGCTAAAACTAATTGTGTCTTTTAGATTTTCTAATACCAGTGCCTACCTGATTGGATATGAATTGAATATTTTTGTAGCCTTTCCCACAGGATATTGTACAGAGATTGTACAATTAGCACCATACATGGAAAAAAAACTGTAGACATAGAAGTGTGACTGCTGTGAGGCTCTGGGAATAGATGGACCATAGCCCATGTCTAAATTGTAAAACAATATTTGTTCTTACAATATAATTACTGTAACTCTCACAGTGAAAGGTCACCTTGATTGCTTGCACAAAGGTTGAGAAATGCAGAATATTTTTCCATGCAGTTATCACACACTGATCCATCTGCTTGAACCAACGTGGTTCCCGCTTACTGTGAAGAAGCTGGTATTTCCCTTGGTATGTTGCTCCGGTTCAACACAGCAGTGGAAGACACTAGTTCTCAACAGCCCTGCCTGAACTTGCAGACCCTAAAGAAACTACTTCCAATTGTCTGGCTACAATATCTAACTTCAGCTACAATGGCCACCTTCATTTAGAGGTATAGATGGAACCCCTATAGAAATGTATTATGCTTTGTCATTCTCTGACAACCAGTGTTTAGGAGGTGTAAATAGGGTTGCATATAGGCTGCTATAGGCCACCAGCCACTGATGGGGGGCCTCATTAACATTTTGCTATGGGATCCTATGTTGGCTCATTATGTCCCTGATATGTGGTCAGCTTTGAATGTCCTTAGAGAGAAAAATGGGGCATAGGTTTAATCCATTTATTACTTTGCTTTTTCAAAAAAATGTGTTGAAACAAGTGTAATTGCATCCTATTTTACAGTCAGCACCAACTAACAAGCTGCTTTATGCAAAAGACATTCCCCAGTTCAAACAGGAGATAAGATCCTATTATAAAGACATCAGAGATGCTCCCTCACTGTCCTCCACAGAACTGACAGAATTTCTGACTTCAGAATCAAAGGTATTTATTGAAATGGATCAATTTAATACAAACTGATTTTGTACAGGTTGTAAACACTATTATCACTGAGTTTTCAAACTGACATTGTCAGTGCTATATATATTATTTAAGAAATGGTATTCATCAAATGTCTGTCCACAAAGGTAAGAGAGTCAGTGCCAAAAAAAGAAAATACAAATATATTATTCTGCAAATGTATAGCTGTGTCTTACCTTTATCACACTACATATCTGTTTGTAAAATCCAGTGTTAGCCAAGTACCTGTTGTTGTGGGACAGATTTCTGAAGTATGTCATGTGTACTTTTATTGCCAGTATCTCCTAAATCTGTAGGAACATTCAACGGTTTTCAAGCAACCCAAATATTTACTTAGTAATGAAGGGTTGATGATTTACTAAAGTGCTATTATAAATTGACTGTAATGAGCAAAGTAACCCTTGAAATTGGAAAACCTTGTTTCTTTGCTCCAGTCTTCCAGTACCCCCAGCTTGTCATTTTTTAGCCATTCTGTCAAAATACAGTGCCTTGAAAAAGTATTCATACTCCTTGAAATTTTCCACATTCTGTCATGTTAAAACCAAAAACATAAATGTATTTTATTGGGATTTTATGTGGTCAACCAACACAAAGTGGAACATAATTGTGAAGTGGAAGGTAAATGATAAATGGTTTTCAAAATGGCGTCCATTTGTATTCAGCCCCCCTGAGTCAATACTTTGTAGAACCACCTTTGTTGCAATTACAGCTGCAAGTCTTTTTGGCTATGTCTCTACCAGCTTTGCTTGTCTGGAGAGTGAAATTTTTGCCCATTCTTCCTTGCAAAATAGCTCAAGGTCTGTCAGATTAGATGGAGAGCATCTGTGAACAGCAATTTTCAAGTCTTGCCACAGATCCTCAATTGAATTTAGGTCTGGACTTTGACTGGGACATTCTAACACATGAATATGCTTTGATCTAAACCATTCCATTGTAGCTCTGGCTGTATGTTTAGGGTCTTTGTCCTACTTGAAGGTGACCTTTCACCCCAGTCTCAAGTCTTTTGCAGGTTTTCTTCTAAGATTGCCTTGTATTTGGCTCCATTCATCTTTCCATCAACTGACCAGCTTCCCTGTCCTTGCTGAAGAAAAGCATCCCCACAACATGATGCTGCCACCACCACTTTCATGGTGGGGATGGTGTGTTCAGGATGATGCGCAGTGTTAGTTCTCCATCACACATAGCATTTTGCTTTTAGGCCAAAAAGTTCAAATTTTGTTTCATCTGACCAGATCACCTTCTTCCACATGTTTGCTATGTCCCCCACATGGTTTCTTGCAAACTGGACTTCTTATGGCTTTCTTTCAACAATGGCTTTCTTTTTGCCACTCTTCTATTAAGGCAAGATTTCTGGAGTGCACTGTCCTGTGGACAGATTCTCCCACCTGAGCTGTGGATCTCTGCAGCTGCTCCAGGGTTACCATGGGCCTCTTCTCTGATTAATGCTCTCCTTGCCCGGCCTGTCAGTTTAGGTGGACGGCCATGTCTTGGTAGGTTTGCAGTTGTGCCATACTCTTTCCATTTTCGGATCATGGATTGAACAGTGCTCCGTTGGGATATTTTTTTTTTTTTATAATCTAACCCTGCTTTAAACCTCTCCACAACTTTATCCCTGACCTATCTGATGTGTTCCTTTGCCTTCATGGTGCTGTTTGTTCACTAATGTTCTCTAAAAAACCTCTGAGGGCTTCACAGAACCGCTGTATTTATACTGCAATCAAATTACACACAGGTGGACTCTATTAACTAATTAGGTAACTTCTGAAGGCAATTGGTTCTACTAGATTTTAATTAGGGGTATCAGAGTAAAGGGGGCTGAATACAAATGCATACCACACTTGTCAGATATTTATTTGTAAAAACAATTGAAAACCATTTATCATTTTCCTTCCACTTCACAATTATGTGCCACTTTGTGTTGGTCTATCACATAAAATCCCAATAAAATACATTTAAGTTTTTTGTTGTAACATGAAAACATGTGAAAAATGTCAAGGGGTATGAATACTTTTTCAAGCCACTGTAAAACAGGTCTGACAATTACTGGGCCAGTAATTCTGATTAGATTACATGCGTAAAGTGAAGATTGTCCTGATAATATGGTCCAATGGAGAGATTTAAGGACTGGAGTTGAGAAACTACTGTAAAAAATACAGATTAGATACAAGTTCTGTTCATTGAGCTCTAATACCTAAACATACATTACTAACCATGTCCAAAAACCTTCCAAACATAACCAAAAGCTAACAAAATTGACAGAAGCAGCATAGGGAGGCGTCTTACATGCTGATGTAACACCTCCGGGTTCGGGTCTCAGATCAATGGCCATCTTTCTAAGTCCAGCTGTATTTGTTCTTTGTATTCCACATAGTTTATGGTCTGTTTTTAATTGTTTTTGGCCCATTTGGTAATAAAATACTACATCCAGCTATCCACCCTGAAGAGCGATCTGTGGATGTCCTGTGTGGTTGGACTGTCTTGCTAGGCTCTGTTACCGAGTTTTTGGTTAGTTCATAATGGTGGAGGATCTGCACTGAGGACATCTCACGGTTGACTTGCAGTACTGTGAAGCACTATTAATGGAGACTTTGAAACTGGCTGTCTCCTTGTTTGGACACTATATGAACTGTTACGTATAACTACACAGGCACTTTTTGCTCGCCTTAGTAGTGTGTTTATAACTTTCTTATAAATTATTTTTAATGTGGTAGATTATTTATGCACTTTTTGTACGTATTTAACTTTACATATTTTTTTGCTGTATGAGTTTTTATGCATACAATAGTTTGATGCACTAGATTATAAGCGCTGCAAAATCCTCATTATCTTCAAAAAGCTACAATTCCATCTATTTAAAGTCCAATACTAATAAACACTTCCAGTGGTGTACCTATGAAGCCCCATGACAAAGTAGTGCGGTCATGACTTGGTAGTCCATATGTTGTTATCTGTGGTTTGAGTGTTGACTCCATTGATGGCTATCTACAGGAAACATCTTCGGTTTGCATTTCCTACAGTTAGCCTGATTTACTGCAGTTTATTATAACCTATATAAGTTACAGTTTGAAGGATGACTAAAGGTAATTCAAAGAAGTTGGATAAAGACACATGATCTAGCCAGGTTTCCTGATCCAGATATCACTATTTAAATCGATCATCTCCAGGTTATTGCATACCTTAAAATTCACACACATGACAATAAAACGTCTATGGGGTATCTAAGACCTTACGGGATATACTGTAACCACCACAACGCATATGAATAGGGGAATAGGTCGAAAATCATATTGTTCCATCATTTTAAACTGTTGATAAAGGCTGGAATGGTTTTTGTTCCGTATATCATCATTGTGTTGAGCAGGCAGCCATCTATTGGGTGTTCACTGCAACTGCACCTGTTTTTATTATTCCTTTCAACAAGAATAGGGAATGTCATCTTAATAAACATTTCCCATCTACCACTGCAGCCACTCCTGAAGAACACCAGTGAAAGTCTCTTCCATTCTTCCTTTAAAACACTTATGCCTTTAAGTTAATTTTTTTGTGTTTGTTAAAATCATGTATATATCCAGATTGCATTTAAATATACTTAATGTGATTTTTAGGTAGCTGTTTGCATGAAATATGTTCATTGTATACATTTAACAGAGACATGTCTACAAGCATATTGTAACTTCAGTTTATGTAATTGTATTGCAGTTTAACAGAACTATTCACAGAAGTAAATTCAGTTTTGGAATGAAACACAAATCAGCTTCTGTCAGTTTTGTTAGCTAGTTGTTGGCTGACCATTAGTAGGACACCACAGTAAAAAGGCATACGTATACAGGCGAAAATTAAGGAGCTTCATTTGAAAGTGAAAGAATCCACATGAAAACTGTACTTGGGACTGTACTCCACTTTTAATCATACAACACGGATCCAGATAGAGTGTAGATATTATGCATAACACTTCAGAGACTAGGTCTCACATGTCTGGCTAAAGATATTCAGTGCTTTCCAGCAGATCATCAGTCAGTTCTGCAGGCTTTAGAGCACAGGCAGAGGCAATGTGAGCAGAGGCCTTACAGTGCCTTGAAAAAGTATTCATACCCCTTGAAATTTTCCACATTTTGTCATTTTGCAATCAAAACGTAAATGTGTTATTGGGATTTTATGTGATATACCAACACAAAGTGGCAAATAATTGTGACGTGGAAGGAAAATGATAAATGGTTTTCAAATGTTTTTACAAATAAATATCTGACAAGTGTGGCATGCATTTGTATTCAGCCCCCTTTACTTTGATACCCCTAACTAAATCTAGTGGAACCAACTGCCTTCAGAAGTCACCTAATTAGTAAATCGATTCCACCTGTATGTAATTTAATGTTAGTATAAATAAAGCTCTATTAGTTCTATTAGTGAACAAACAGCATCATGAATGCCCAGGAACACACCAGACAGGTCAAGGATAAAGTTGTGAAGAAGTTTAAAGCAGGGTTAGGTTATAAAAAAATATCCCAAGCTTTGAACATCTCACGGAGCACTCTTCAATCCATCATCAGAAAATGGAAAGAGTATGGCACAACTGCAAACCTGCCAAGACATGGCTGTCCACCTAAAATGACAGGCCGAGCAAGGAGATCATTATTCAGAGAAGCAGCCAAGAGGCCCATGGTAACTCTGGAGGAGCTGCAGAGATCCACAGCTCAGGTGGGAGAATCTGTCCACATGACAACTATTAGTTGTGCACTCCACAAATCTGGCATTTATGCAAAACTGGCAAGAAAGCTATAAGAAGTCCCATTTTCAGTTTGCGAGAAGCTATGTGGGGGACACAGCAAACATGTGAAAGAAAGTGCTCTGGTCAGATGAGACCTAAATTGAACTTTTTGGCCTAAAAGCAAAGTGCTATGTGTGACAGAAAACTAACACTGCATGTTACCTTGAACACACCATCCCCAGTGTGAAACATGGTGGTGACAGCATCATGTCGTGGGAATACTTTTCTTTAGCAGGTACAGGGAAGCTAGTCAGAGTTGATGGAAAGATGGATGGAGCCAAATACAGGGCAATCTTAGAGGAAGACCTGTTAGAGTCTGCAAAAGACTTGAGAGTGGGACGGAGATCACCTTCCAGCAGGACAATGTATCTAAACATACAGCCAGAGCTACAATGGAATGGTTTAGATCAAAGCTTATGCATAACTTGGACTATTTTGCAAAGAAGAATGGGCAAAAATTTCACTCTGTAGATGTGCAAAGCTGGTAGAGACATCCCTAAAAAGACTTGCAGCTGTAATTGCAGCGAAAGGTGGTTCTACAAAGTATTGACTTAGGGGGGCTGAATATAAATGCATGCCACACGTTTCAGATATTTATTTGTAAAAAAATTTTGAAAACTATTGATCATTTTCCTTCCTTATTCTAAAGATAATAGTATTTTTTAAATACTTTAGCGATATCCTTGGTTGAATAAACCAGTTCTCCATTATCATCTCTAATTTTCTCAATATAATTCCTTGATTTATTTTTTCTCTGTGCTCTCATTAAATATTTCCCTGGTCTATCCCCCCAACGATATCTCTCATTTGCCATCATGTTAAATGCTCTCCTCATTTCTTCCTCCATTAAATTACATAGTTCATCTGTATTATTATACTCTGCTTAATCTCTTTTGTTGTTCTCTTTTTATGTAGTTGTTCTAATTCATATAAATCCCTTAAAAGCATATTCATTTTCTCTTTTTGTTTCTTTACCCCAATCGCTATCAGAACTCCTCTGATATAGGCCTTATGGACTTCCCACACTGTTGCCACTGAGACTCCTTCAGTCTCATTTCTTTCAAAATATTTTTCTATTTCTTTTTTTATTCTCTGTTCCATCTCATGATCCTGAAGGAGTGTCTCATTTAGTTTCCACGTGTTTAACTTATTATTTTGCTGTCTTCCTCATAATAACTTCATTGTGACAGGTGCATGGTCCGATATTGTTATGACTTCTATATTTACTTTAACCAGGGACTCCAAAAGTCTATGGTCCAACCTTATGTAATCTAACCTCGAGTACGTCTCATGTGCCGGAGAGTAGAATGTATAATCCCTGTCTTTAGTAATTTAATTCTCCAAACATCTACAAGCTGACATTGATACAACATTTTTCATATGGATTTCAGAGATTTACTCTGCACAAGTAACGTTGTATCAATCTGAGGGTCAGTGCAAAAATTAAAGTCTCCTGCCACAATTAGTTTGCCTTTTTTAAAATCCAGGAGTTTTCTCAGAATATTTTTCAAATAGACCACAGGATTTGTATTGGGGCAATAAATATTTGTCAATGTACATGCTATTTCCTGCAATTTCCCCCTTAAGAACAGGCAGCGCCCCTCAGGGTCCTCCACCTTCTCTTCCAACTTAAACCTTAAATTTTTAGCTATACCAATTGCCACTCCTTTAGCATGCTTAATCGTTGAATCTGCACAAAACCAGGTTGGATAGTACCTGGAATATAGCTTCACATTTGTGTCCTGCAGTAAATGAGTTTCCTGCAAAAATGCTAATGCAATAGATTGTTGTAATTCTCTGAGAATCTTACGCCTTTTCCCCAGGCTGTTCAACTCCTTGAATTAACCTCCTCCATTTCACATACATATTTCAACTCTTCCACTATAGTTCTTTCTGACTAGAGTGCTATCATCCTTCATGAGGAACAAGGCGCTAACCCCTACCCACTTACCCATTCCCCACCCTTTACCCCACCCACAGCTCTCCCCAACCCCCCCTAGGCTTTTAATTTGCCTATGAATCATTTGTGGTCCTAGTGCCACCATCGATGCAGCCACAGGGTGGGGCTCTGACCACAGACCCTTAAACATTTTTGCTATTTCTGCTTTAGTAGGCATTTGTAAGATCTTCTCTTGTTCTCAATATCTACTGCCTTTTCTATGTCTTTACCTTCTATATTTTGACTAATATTAGACACCCCCAAGGATAATCTTAAGCAATCACCAATACTGTTTTCAATCTCGTCTTCCACTTACTCCCTGTTATCTCTCTGGGGTCTGTTTCTCTTGTAAGGGTATATATTTTTTAATTGAATTTGTTTGGGTGCCTTTGGCCCTCCCCCTTTTGTCACTTTATTTATCATACTGTTAGTAGATATTTCTATTTTTTCAGAACCAAGGGTTATTTTTGTACATAAATAGGGATTATATCCCTTCAAGGGTATTGTCCTTTTAAATCTTTTCGTTTCTTTCTCTCCCCCCTATCCTGAATTCATCTCTCAGGGTCCAAGGGTCTCCAGGATCTTTATCTCTCTTAATTTTCTCCTTCCACACCTTCTCCTTCTGGGGCTCCCTGGGTGATCCCTCCCCACAGTTCAATACACAGTATACACCAGTTTTTGTTTTTGTTTTTTTTTTTGTTTTTTTTCACTCACCATCCCTTGCCGCTCTCACTCACCCTCTTGGTTCCATCTTCGGCTTTGGACGGTCTCTCCCAGGGGCTACTGGCACAGTCATGCATTAAAAGTCCATCCAAGCAGCGGGAGCTGTCAGGGGGGTCACCCTCCGTGAGACTCCGGCACCTCGCTCTCCTCCTCCACCTAGGCTTCATCACATTCCACCGCTGGCCAAAATCGAAAAGGGCACAAAGGACCTGAACTCCCCCAAAGGGACCACACTCAGGCTCTGGTAGGTCTCAGCCTAGTAGACATTCCTTACTAGCGGGACAGTGGGAGCGCCTGGTATCCAGGAGCTCTCACATTGAGCTCACTCTCTGCATCATAATTAGACACCCCCCCCCCCTTTTTGGAGTGGTCTGTACTGCACTTTATAGTGCATCATTTGCATTCCTCAAGATAGTGAGGTATTTTTGATTGGATATGGTGATATATGGGGCTTGTCCATTAGAGGCTGACATTAAAGCCCATGGATGAGTGTACCCGTATTACATATCTGTAGCAAAATTATATACATATATATAATATATTATATATTCCATCTGATAGGCTTATGATCAAACTACAGTGTCTTCTTTATGCCGTAACTTCATTTATGGTATTTGATCTGGTCTGGTGTTATTAACCATTTAGATGTATGGTAATAATTGTAATGGTATCCAGTCATACTGTTGTGCGCAGTACATTCCACTCCAACAGGTAATAATTATAGCTTAGCATACATTTTATACAGTGCATCCAGAAAGTATTCACAGCGGTTAACTTTTGCCACATTTTGATATGTTACAGCCTTATTCCAAAATGGATTAAATTCATTTTTTTCCCTCAACATTCTACAAACAATACCCCATAATGATAACATGAAAGAAGTTTGTTTTGAAATATTTGCAATTTATTAAAAATGAAAAAAAAACATATGTACGTAAGTATTCACAGCCTTTGCTCAATACTTTGTTGAAGCATCTTTAGCACCAATTACAGCCTTAAGTCAATTTGAGTATGATGCCACAAGCTTGGCACACCTATTTTTGGGCAATTTCTCTCATTCTTCTTTGCAGTACCTCTCAAGCTCCATCAGGTTGGATGGGGAGTGTCCGTGCACACCCATTTTCAGATCTCTCCAGAGATGTTCAATTGGGTTTAAGTCTGGGCTCTGGCTGGGCCACTCCAGGACATTCACAGAGTTGGCCCGTAGCCACTCCCTTGTTATGTGGGCTGTGTGTTTATGGTCGTTGTCCTGTTGAAAGACGAATTGTCGCTGCAGTCTAAGGTCCAGAGCGCTCTGGAACAGGTTTTCATCAATTATGTCTCTGTACATTGCTGCATTCATCTTTCCTTCGATCCTGAGTAGTCTCCCAGTTCCTGCCGCTAAAAAACATCCCCACATCATGATGCTGCCACCACCATGCTTCACTGTAGGGTTGGAATTGGCCAGGTGGTGAGCAGTGCCTGGTTTCCTCCAGACATGACGCTTGGCATTCAGGCCAAAGAGTTCAATCTTTGTTTCATCAGACCAGAGAGTTTTATTTCTCATGGTCTGAGAGTCCCTCAGGTGCCTTTTGGCAAACTCCAGGTGGGCTGCCATTTGCCTTTTACTGAGGAGTGACTTCCATCTGGCCACTCTACCATACAGGCCTAATTGGTGGAGTGCTGCAGAGATAGTTGTTCTTCTGAAAGGTTCTCCTCTCTCCACAGAGAAACGCTGTAGCTCTATCAGAGTGACCATCGGGTGCTTGGTTACCTCCCTGGCTAAGGCCCTTCTCCCTTGATCGCTCATTTTGGCTGGGTGGCCCTTTCTAGGAAGATTACTGGTGGTTCCAAACTTCTTCCATTTACGGATGATGGAGGCCATTCTGCTCATTGGGACCTTCAATGCTGCAGACCTGTTTCGGAGGTCTACTGACAATTCCTTGGATTTCATGGCTTGGTTTGTGCTCTGACATGCAATGTAAACTGTGGGACCTTATATAGACAGGTTTATGCCTTTCCTAATCATGTCCAATCAATTGAATTTCCCACAAGTGGACTCCAATCAAGTTGTGAAAACATCTCAAGGATGATCAGTGGGAACAGGATGCACCAGAGCTCAATTTTGAGTGTCATAGCAAAGACTGTGAATACTTATGTACATGTGTTGTTTTTTTTTTCAATAAATTGCAAAGATTCAAAATTTCTTTCACGTTGTCATTATGGGGTATTGTTTGTAGAATGTTGAGGAAGAAAATGAATTTAATCCATTTTGGAATAAGGCTGTAACATATCAAAATGTGGCAAAAGTTAAGCATTGTGAATGCTTTCTGGATGCACTGTATATATCTGAATAAAGGTTATATTTTAGATTAATCAATTGGCCAGATGGTGCGTAGGGACACGCACCCTCGTCTGGCATGTACTTACATCTGTGCCTACTGAAGCAGAAGTAGTCAAACTCCTGCACAGAGCTAGGGAGATGCTTGCAGGATCTAATCTTAAGCTACACAAGGTGGCATCCAATAGAAGCTCAGTAATGGAAGTGTTTCCTGCAGATGACAGAGCTAAAGAGTTAAAAAAACAAGAACTTGTTCTAGGTGTCGATACTCTGCCCATTCGGTGGAGTTTAGCACTAAGCTGGAATCTCCAGACTAACAGTTTTATCTTTCAAGTGTCCAGAGAGGTGAAGCCATACACACGGAGAGTTATCCTAGCCACAGTAAACAGTCTTTACTACCCACTCGAGTTTGCAGCCCCGATCACTATGCAAGGCAAAGCCTTACAGAGTTATCAATAGATCAATGTTACTGGAACTCCCCACTCTCTCCAGAAAGAAGCTCAGTGGAGAACATGGGCAAAAGACTTGATTCATCTTGAAGATCTCAATATTACCAGACCCTATGTGCTAGTGCCACTAACATCTACAGTGTGAAGAGAAGTACAGTATGTCTTTTCTAATGCTTCTACTGTGGCTTTAGCAGCTGTAGCATATGTCAAGGTGATAGACAGTAATGGCCAATATCATGTAGGCTTTATTATGGGGAAATCTAAACTAGCTACAAGACTAGCCCACACAATGCCATGTTTAGAATTATGTGCAGCCACTTTGTCAGTAGAGCTAGCAGAACTGATTCTTGAAGAAATTGACTTTGAACCCAATGCAGTTAAATATTACAATGAAAGCCAAATTGTGTTAGGCTATAGTCACAATACCTCCAGAAGATTTTATTTGTATGTCTTAAACAGGGTATTCTGCATTAGAAAATCCACTGAGCCAGGTCAATGGCATTATGTTACCACTAGTCAGAACTCAGCAGATCACGGTACCAGACTAATTTAAGCTGCTCACCTGAAACATACCACTTTATGTGGTGCTACTCAAGTAGCTTTGGATTCAAGAAATTCACAATACATTTTTACTATTTCATGTGATTCTAAAGTGCTCCTGGCATATTGGGTTCATACAGTTAACCAGTGCTTATCTTTTGCAGTAAAAGTGTATTTCATTGAGAAATAGACATTATTATGTAGCAAGTAAATTAATAAACTGCCCAGTAATGCTATTACTAGGTTTCCGCTAGAGGTAGATCCAATGATTTGTTGTGTGACTTCAGGAGAGTGACAACGAACAAGCTCACATTAAACTCAAAATGAGCTAGTGAACAACATGTGTTTTCTGTTCTCCTCTTGATACAAGTTAGTCACACTTTGTTTATGCTTTGTTCAGTTTTGTGTTTGTTCTGACATTCACTTTCTCTGTGTAGTATCCTATGTGTTATTAATGGAAACTCTCTAACACAAATTGATGCGCTTTTCCATGTGGCTTGCACTTCCACTATAAAGAAAGTAATTAACTGTATAATATGATCCATTTCTGTTTGTTACATTAAATTCTGAATGAGCAAGTGAGCAACATGTGTTTTCTGCTCTCCTCTTGATACAGATACTGAAGTCTGCATCTTTGTCATAATCCTGTAATAATTACAATATATTCAACAAATTGAAATCCATCTTTCATGGATCTATTTTAATTATACAGAATTTCCTTGGTAAACTACTACATTTTGCACATCATTATTGCTCTTTACACTGCTCTAGTCAATAAGCCTATATATAAGCATAATTATGCAGGATATGAAGGTTGTAGATTTTAGTGATATTAGAATGTGAACTAAGGCCTGTACCGATTCATGTTTATGTGACATGCATTTCACCAGTATCTTTTTTGTGTCTTTAGAAACATGAACATGAATTTAAAGATGATGTGGCTCTTTTAGAACTGTACAAGTACATTGAAAAATACATTGATGTGGTATGTATACCATTTTAATTTTATTTAAAAATACATTTTGTTTTGTGTATATAAATAACATTACTCATAAGTACAGTATATATCAGAGGTACATTGCAGAAGGTTTTTTGGAATAAATACAGTATTACCATTTGTACTGCTCTCTACGAAGCTTGTCATTAATAAATCCCTAACTCATCCAAAAGAGCCACTGGTGAATTCATTACTTCCCCGGGATTAGTGAACACGCAGCCAGGCACACAGTATTTTCACATCCCCACTGACTCAAACAGAACAATCTGGGGTGTCTTTTTGATGCTTTAATATAAAGTAGAACTTGGATTGTGTGAAGGGAGCATGGGATACCCCTGAACTGCTGACCTCATTTCTTTGAAGACTCTTGTCTTTCTCACTGAGCTGCACAAAAAGTCTCTCAATCTCTACACTGTTTACAGGTGACTATGACTACTTCTAAAGAACTGATTGCTACCTGCAGTTGCTATGGCCTAGCACATAGGTCATCTACTCAATGCTGCAGGATCATCGGTTCCCTACTTCCGATACCCCCTGGACACTCCTCAGTGAGGGAGACAGACTCACACCACCATAGGACAGCTGGGCACTCTTCCCCAAACTTCTCCTTGTACCCTCCAGTGAGCTCTTTAGACCCAAACTGACTCCAGGACCAGACTTTGCAAATAGCCCCCTCAAGCTCCAACTGGGACCTCGATGACGTCTAATTGGCACCTGCATCATCCTGCCCCATGGGCAGAGCCCCTGCACACGGGTCTCCTCTGTCAGGGCTGGACCCAATCTCCAACAACCCCATCCCTCCAGCCTTCAACCATTTATGGGATCTCCAGCCACCTACTGGGCAAACCTCTCAAGGGATTGGCTGGATTCCCATAAATATTCAGACTGTCTCCTCTACTATTCCTCCCATTATAATTCTAGAATCCTCTAGAACGGGGGTCTCCAAACTTTCAATACAAAGGATCAGTTTACTGTCCCTCAGACTTTGCAGAAGGGGGGTGCAGACTGTGGCCAGTGGGAGTAGAAAATGCCCCATTATCCATGAGAGTAAACAATGCCTCAGGCTTGTAATCAAAAGTGCAGCACATAGATAATAGAGGAATAATATATTCTATATGTTATAGGATATATTTTATATTCCACATAGTACCTGAGGCTTGACGGGCAGTTGGAGTAAAACAAATTAGATAATGCCTGTGGGCATTAGGATGTAAAATAGTGCCCTATCACTGTTATTAGTTGGAGGAATAGGGCCCCTTGTTGGTATCGGTGGGGTGCCCAATTGCTGGTGTCAGTGAAGGAAACAGTGCCCCATCGTTGGCGTCAGTGATAGGAATGATGCCCCACTGTTGGTGGCAGCGAAAGGAATGGTGTCTCATTGTTGGTGTCGGTGGGAGAAATAGTGCCCCAACGGCTGGAATAAAAGTTAGCAAAGGGTCACATCTGGCCTGCGGGCCGCAGTTTGGAGACCACTGCTTTAGAATACAGGGGGAGCAATCAGAGCAGCAGCCTGTGAGACACTGAACAGGTCAGTGCAATCAACCCCTGCTCCACGGATTACAGATGAGCCAACCTAAATTTACCTAATATCCTGCCCGAACTAGGGGGTGCTACATGTTAATGCCTGTATTAAAATAAAATTGCGAGAAAGGAATTGTATTATAGCAAGCAGTGTACAAGAGATATGCAAAACACGTTTGTTGTCTAGTTAGTGTCTCTGTAAATCCCACTATGCAACATGTTCTCTTCATCAATTCAAATGAAAATGGCATTGAACTGTACCCTAGTGAGAGGCTAGATCAGTCTTATGTAGGATGTAGGGGGCTTGCCTATGCTGCAGCATCAGAAAGGCAGATTGGTATTGGCACTGGTGTGTTGGCATGAAACAGGGGATGTAGTGATACCTTATGGTGCCCACGCTTGTATGCAAGTGATAGTTTGTGCTTTTTGTTTTGTAGTCATTATCTTTATTGTAGAATGCTTGTCAAATAAATAAAAAAAACAATCATATAAGAACTCATAGAGATATTGATAGCATTGTCTATCATTCAATAGAAAAATAATAAAACAGATAATGCAAAAGAAACAGAAAATAGGGAAAATAATAGAAAACAGTATGCGTGTTACAGGTTTACTTGAAACAGAACAAGTGTGGGTGTGATGTTTATTTTTGTGCAAGAGAGAAATATACCACATGGTTTGGTTTTTTTTTTTTGCATTTTAGCCTTACATTTAAATTGGATACTTTCTTCCTAACAAGTAATCAAGCTGCATTGGTTAAATAGCCTTTTCAGCAGTTTTTAAAGAAGTAGCCTTTTATAATGTATCAAATTGTTTGCTAGATGTTTTCAATATCTTAAGGATTAAGTGCGCTTTAATGATGATCTGAGAAAAATATTAGTTACAAAACTTTCTATAGGAGTCCATGTTTTGCTTTTATACATTTTAAAATGACACTAAACAAAATCTCTTTTCTCCATAAATAATCCATACACATCCACTACTTAATGGCCTTGTTATTTATTTTTCATTAAATAATTTCTGCCTCCTTGTAAAATTCTACATGAGCTTTCAAACCTCTTCTTTTGCCTTTAACTTCCATTTGTTTGTAACAAGCTGTGCAGGTTAGTTGCAGTCATGTACACTACTCAATGCAAACAACATACCTCATAATTCAGAGTCCTTAGCTCTACCTTGAGCAAGCAAAGGAGGGTGGCTACATTCTTAAATACAGTGGCACCATGAAGAATGTAGCCACTCTCTGACAGGAAGTTGGATCACAGGAGCAAAAAGATGCTCTTCTGTTGGGTGAAATCCCCCTCCATCAATGGCTAACCCAACAACACCATGGTAATCTACTGGTGCGGTGAAGTTAATAAAACTATGAGAGCTATCACAAGCTCTCATTAAAGTGGTTGTAAACCTCAGTCATGAAATCTGAACAAAGCATAGCATATATATCTGTAGCAGGGGCAGACTGACCATTCGAGCACTCGGGCACTGCCCGAGGGCCCAGGGTCAGTAGGGGGCCCCATGAGATGCCCCTGGTACCTTTCATTGGCTTTTTCATAGGCTTTTTTGGGTGTGGGCGAGGACACATGGGCCCCATGATCCCTTATTGCCCGAGGGCCCCATGAGTTGTCAGTCCGCCCCTGATCTGTAGTGTTTACTTGTCTATCTTAAAAGCTCTAAGTGTCCTTACTCTGGTGCTTCATTCCTCTGTTATCAGCATGAGTCACTTCTGACAAGTTTAACCCCAAACACATGAGATAAATTTGTTTTGAGAAGGAGGGAGGGGAGAGAGCTCAGTAGACAGGTTGCCTATACATACAGAACATAGTTCCTGTGTTCTGTGTGTGTGTGTGTGTGTGTGTGTGTGTGTGTGTGTGGGGGGGGGGGGGGGGGGGGGGGGGTCCCGGTCCCGGTCCCGGTCCCGGTCCCGGTCCCTTTCATCCAATCAGCTCTCACAGAGCTCTAACTGCAGCTCTCTGCCTCCATCTCTGTGATACTGACAAATGCAGAAGGATAGAAGGATTTTACCTAAAATCAGCCCTTTTGAAGGGTTGTAGTGAATAGAAGACTGCAGATAAACAAGTAACACTTATGTAGAATGATTGTTTCATCTCTGTGTATCACCTGAGGCTATTCACTGCACTGGGTATATGAGAGGGTTTACAACCACTTTAAAAGTGCCTGACTATGTCTACTCTGACCGTCCAGCTCCGTCATTCATAGAAGTTGGAACGACAACATCTATGAATGAATAACAATCTATGAATGGAGGCTGGATGGATGATTGATAGACCTGCCTCCTTCTTTTCAATGGCAGAGCTGGATGGAAAGGGCGGGCATAGTTAGCCACTCTTGTTGAGAGATTGTGACAGTTCCCGCAGTTCTCTTAACTCTTGCTCCACTGGAAGATTACTGCGGTGGGGGTCAGGGAGGCATTGATGGAGGAGTATTTCAACTACCAGTAGAGGCATCAGCACAAGGGACACATCTTACTGACTGTAAGTAATGTCCCTTGTGCTAATTTTTTTGTTTTTTTATTGTGGCTGCTTTAACCTATATATAAGCACAGGTTACTTTAAGTACATCCTTTGTATATTTTTTTCATAAGTTGCTTTAGAATTATGTATTATGTTTTTTTTTGCTATTTAGTGGGGCACTCTGTGGCTCAGCACTGACACATGAAACATGTTATAGAATCTGTGGTTTCATGTATTGTTTTTTATTAAACATACTAAAGAAGCAGATCTCAGGCCTCCCATTGTACTTTGTTCAATAAAGTATCTAGACATCTAGAATGTAAAAAAAAACATTTTTCATTAGTAATGATTTTCCCAACTTTTTCAGATTATAAGCACTCTAGAAAAGGAGACGGGATTTGACGCTGAAATTAAGCAGTTGCTGAACCTCCTAAAAATAAGCAAAGACAAGAACAAGTGTACATGGGAATGAAGATGGCCAACAAGTATGATAATGTAAATGGACAAAGTACAGAGAATGTTTAAGACAACCTCTTCGACCCTCCAGGAAAAGGCTTAGAAAAGCATGCACCCTTTAAACAAATATATTGATGTTTAAATGACAGAATACAAATTGCCAAATGACAGCTAACATGACAAATGTACATTCTGAGGTGTTAAGGAACTCAGTACAAAGATTTTTTTTTACTAAAATTCCTGCTGCACGTTTTGAATACATAAAGCCCTGTGCATTGTATGCATTTATATATATATAATTAAAGCATACCTAAACCCCAAAGCACAAATGTAATATAATGCAGCTTGCTGGCCTTGGATACAGTAGAGGCATTTGCTTTCTTTTTTCTTTTTTACTAAATACATGTTCAGCAAGTACAGAAAAGTAGCTGTTGATCCAGTGTCCTTGTGTACTGAACTGAGATTGCAAACAATGTCATTAACCTTCCCAGTTCTCTTCTGTGAACTACAAACCATCTCCTCTCTATGTAATGCAAACAAGGAGATGGGGAAGTGTTTGTAGTTCAGCAGCCTAGGGTGACAGCACTGTTCCCTCATAGATATCGTGTGATAAATTAGCATGGTCACCCTAGAACAGGAAGAGTGTTACTGACAGGATCACCAGGTAAAAATAAAGAAAAACAAAGCTTGAAAAAAAAAACTAATGCAGCCACAACATTGGAAAGCTGATACTTTTGGTTTGGTTACTTTTTGGTTTGGGGTTTAGAAACACTTTAACTAGGAAGTGGCCATAGGCAGTGCAGAGTTTTTGTTAAACATTTAGGTCTAAAATTACATTTTTATATGTTGTATAACCACCTACCTCACTCACCAACTATTCTAGTGGCAGCTGCAACTTGGTAGCTGATATGGCATTCTTAATTGCTTATGAATATATTGCTTATGCTATTCAGTACGTTTTTTAGCACTCTGGTTGCTCTAACTATTAAAACACAATAGGCATATGTAGTTATCTATACAGCCTGTGTCTGGGTGAGTACATAGAACAGCCACATTGATTATTAGGCTAAGAAATGATATCCAAAGCACTGTGACCTATTACAACCAGCTACTTTACTGGTCTTTTAGGTAGAAAAAAAACAAAGGTCATTTCTTATTGACTACTGATTGTTACCTCACTTTGCACATTGCTCTTTGCTTATTTAAAAAGAAACCTGAATGTCTATTGCAGGCTAATATACATATCTAAGGCTCACTGCATTGTATATGATTTTTACAAATAAAATGCTAAACAACATAATCTTTTGAAAGCAAATCATTTCAATTCTACAACTTGTAAATATAAATAAGAGACAAAGTTGATATATAAGCAGCAATTCCAAGCAAAACATCCACTTTTTTAAATCTTTTGAATGGCAGACATATTCAGCTATATTTAAGTATACGTGTTAATTTTCTATCAGTTCATGAGGCTGGAATGCATGCTAATATTGAGACAACTACAAACCTTTTTTTATGTCTTCTGCTCATTCTGCTTTCAGATCCATAGGAAGTGTTCTGTGTCTATCATCGCCACCCCAATACTGCGTTCTGTGTCTATTTTCTCTTCCCCAATACCGTGTTCTGCATCTATCCTTTCCTCCTCAATACTGTGTTCTGCATCTATCCTTTCCTCCCCAATACTGTGTTCTGCATCTATCCTTTCCTCCCCAATACCGTGTTCTGCATCTATCCTTTTCTCCCCAATACCGTGTTCTGCATCTATCCTTTCCTCCCCAATTCTGTGTTCTGCATCTATCCTCTCCTCCCCAATACCGTGTTCTGCGTCTATCCTTTCCTCCCCAATACCGTGTTCTACATCTATCCTTTCCTCCTCAAAACTGTGTTCTGCATCTATCCTTTCCTCCCCAATACTGTGTTCTGCGTCTATCCTTTCCTCCCCAATACTGTGTTCTGCGTCTATCCTTTCCTCCCCAATACTGTGTTCTGCGTCTATCCTTTTCTCCCCAATACTGTGTTCTGTGTCTATGCTCTCCTCCGCAATACTGTGTTCTGTGTCTATCATCTCCTCCCCAATACTGTGTTCTGCGTCTATCCTTTCCTCCCCAATACTGTATTCTAAGTCTATGCTTTCTTCCCCAGTACTGTGTTCTGTGTCTATCCTCTCCTGCCCAATACTGTGTTCCTGTCTGTTTTCTTTCCAGTATTGTGTTCTGTGTCTATGTTCTCCTGCAGTCATAAGTGGGATTGCTATCTAAGCCTCATTTTGGTTTTCATAGCACATTCTGTCCAGGTTGCTGCCCCTCTCCACACCTTGCTCCCTTTCCTGCTGGTCAGCTACCATTAGTAACAAGGGAAGAGCACTGGTTTTGTCCCAACTGAACCCCAAAGAAAGCTGTCACTCCTGCCTACTGCCACCCAATTAATGGCAGTCAGAGCATACCCTGCCATGTATCTCTAGGTATCTGTAGGTACATAAAGGGTGAAGATGCTCATGACATTATTGAATCCTTTTTAGTAGCATTTTCTGTGTGTCAGCAACAACTGTAGTTGCTCTTTAGTTCCTTCCCCCCCCCCCCCGAAGTTTTTCCTTTTTTTACCTTTTTTTAATTCCTTTTGTTTGACATTTATCCATATTTTTAATTTTCTGCTAGGTTAAAAATGGTTTGGGGTTTAGGTTTTTAGGGTTTAGTTTTTGGGGGTAGGTATATTTCATTTTATGATGCTATGGCCTTTTTTATTTCAGGATGTGCAGTGTACTCATTATTAACACAGGTAAAGCTACCCTTTGTTTGCAGAATGGCACCAGATATTGTCCTGTATCGTGCACTGCCTTTTTTTTCCTTCTACAAATGTTTTATTGAAAGTGCAGTGATACACTGGAGATTTGGTAACAGAACAAATTGTCATTGACACGTGACATGTGTATGTAACTCCTTAATCCAGAAAAATATAGCTGAATACATTTTGGCCAAGATTTATAAAGAAAGATTATTTATTTGCAAAATTTTTTGTTTTTTAGAATGTTTGGACTTTTTCATTTATATAGCAAAAAAATAAAAATGCCATTGGTGAATAAATACCACCAAAATAAAGTTTTATCTGTCTCAAGAAAATGCTAAAAAAAATTCATATGGGTACAGTGTTGTATTACTGCGCAATTGTCATTCAAAGTGTGATAGCGCTGAAAGCTGAAAATTGGCCTGTGCAGGAAGGGGGTAAAAGTGTCCGGACTTGAAGTGGTTAATAGATGAATAGGTTGCATTGTGCTGCTGTGATGTCACTATGTCCTTTTTTTTTTTTTACAGAATAGGCTACATTATGTCACAGTGATATCACTATGTCCTTATGGATGGATAGAATGCATTATTTCATAAATATATCACTATATCTGTCTAGTAACCAGAAGTGAGGCTTCCAAAACTGGAAGTAGCATTTTAACCCCTTTTCCATTTTGAGCATTGATGCTTCCATTTTAGGGACTTTTGATCCCATTTTGACACATTTCCTGCATCTCTGAGCCTTTTTTAAGAAATGTGAAAACGTAAAAGGTGCACCTCACCCCAATTTTTTTTTTTTTTGCATTTTTTCACCCCTTCTGGCTTCTTTTTAGCAAGAAACAACCAAAGGGAATACATATGATGTTGATTCCAGCCTTAAAAAATCCAAGACACTGGCTGGGATACTGCCATTTCCTGAAATTGAGGCTTCCAAAACTGGAAGTAGCCTTTTAACTCCTTTTTTCCATTACTTTTTTTTTGCATTTTAATGTCATTGTAAACCCTCACCTTGTAAAACAACCTATTCAGTTTAAAATAGAAATTAAAGGCAAAGCTTTTGTGATATAGATTAAAAAAAAAACATTATAAATACATTTTTTCCCTTTTTATTAATTTATTAATGTGATCACATTACCTCTGTGCTCAGCTATCAAAAGAGCTGGGGGAGGTGAAACAGCAGCACACTGTTAATCCCATTGAATGGGGGGGGAGCGATACAAGCCTGATTGTCGGAGGAGAGGAGACTGAGTTCCCAGCATAGCTAGAGAATTGAATTGTGTGTTTTCCTGCTTAGTGCTATCAGTTTTAATAGAAAATCAGAGGGACTGGCAGGAACACCAGGGATTTCACACAAAGGAAGCAATACAAAGAGAACAGGATACTTTGTAATACTACTTGTTCTTCTTTATGCTGAAGATAGTTCTTGGTGACATTAGCTGTATGTTTGGGGTAGTTGTCCTGCTGCAGAATAAATTTGGGGCCAATCACACGGTTCCTTGATGGTAGGGCATGATGGATAAATTGTTGCTTGTATTTCTCAGCATTGAGGACACTATTGTTCCTGACCGAATCTCTGGCTCCATATGCAGAACCAAACGTGCAAGGAACCTCCACCATGCTTCACTGTCGCCTGCAGACACTCATTATTGTACCGCTCTCCAGCCCTCCTTGAACAAACTGCTTTTTGCAGCCAAATATTTAAAATTTTGACTCATCAGTCCAGAGCCACTGCTCTGGACTGATGTTTTCGTGGACAGCCTATGTTTTCATGCATAGAGTCGCTTTGCCTTGTTTCCACTTTGGAGGTATTGTTTTTTTGGCCGCAGTTCTTTCGTGGAGACCTCTTCTGGCCAGATTTCTCCAGACAGTAAGTGGATATACCTGGGTTTCACTGGTTTTTGCCAGTTCTGTGCTGATGGCACTGCTGGACATCTTCCAGTGTCAAAGGGAAGTAAGAATGATGTGTCTTCCATCTGTTGCATTAAAATTCCTTGGCCAACCACTGCATCTACGGTCCTCGACATTGCCCATTTCTTTGTGCCTCTTCAAAAGAGCTTGACCACCACATCTTGTTACCCCAGTCTGCTTTGAAATCTTTGCCTGAGCGAGACCTTGCTGATGCAGTATAACTACCTTGTTTCTTGTTGCTGTACTCCATCTTGCCACGATGTATGAACTGTGGCATGAAACGGTCTCCCACAGCTTCACCTTAGTAGCAGAGTTTGGCTGTTCCTCACCGAGTTTTAAGCCTCCTACACAGTTATTTCTGTTTCAATTAATGACTGTGTTTCAACCTACATATGAAATTGATGATCATTGGCACCTGCTTGGTAAAATTAATTATACACCTGATTCTAATCTAAAATCTCTGACTTTGTTCAAGTGTACAAAGTGTGCAGGTGTAAGAATTGATTCTTGTTTGAAGACAGAGGGTAGAGGGTGGTCACATCAAATATTGATTTTATTATTTATTACAGGTACTTATATAGTGCTGTCAATTTACACAGCACTTTACATGTGTATATATATATATATATATATATACAGTTGTGTTCAAAATAATAGCAGTCAGACATCACTAACCTGATCAATCACTGTTTTTGGTAGAAATGATATTTCTACATGGCAAATAATTTACTAGCAGGTGTAGTAGAGTAATAGAAATCCAACAGACCCAACAGTCATGACATACATGCTGCTAATTCTGTGTAATTGAATCACTAATTGAAAGGGGCATGTTCAAAATAATAGCAGTGTGGAGTTCTATTAGTGAGGTCATTCATTCTTTGAAAAACAGGTGGCAATTATTGCCCTTATTTAAGGAAGGAAGGCAGCAAATGTTGTACATGCTGGTTACAGTGCATTTCTCTCTGAAATTCTGAGGAAAATGGGTCGTTCCAGACATTGTTTAGAAGAACAGCGTACCTTGATAAAAAAGTTGATTTGAGATGAGAAAACATATAAAGAAGTGCATAAAATGACAGGCTGCTCAGCTAAAATGATCACAAATGCTTTAAAATGGCAACCAAAAGCTGAAAGACCTGGAAGAATGAAAAACTACCATTCGAATGGATAGAATAGCCAAAAAAGCAAGGACTCAGCCAACAATCAGCTCCAGGAAGATCAAAGAAGGTCTAAAGTTACCTGTGAGTACTGTACAATTAGAAGACGCCTATGTGAAGCCAAGCTATCTGCAAGAAGCCCCCGCAAAGTCCCACTGTTGAAAAAAAGACATGTGCTGAAGAGGTTACAATTTGCCAAAGAGCACATTGACTGGCCTAAAGAGAAATGGCGCAACATTTTGTGGACTGATGAAAGTAAGATTGTTCTTTTTGGGTCTAGTGGCTGGAGACCGTTTGTACTGTGGCTTGAATTCAGTGTTTGGGGGTCGTCTGACACTGTGAAGACAGTGAAGCATGGTTGCGCAAGCATCATGATATGGGGATGTTTCTCATACTACGTTGTTGGGCCTATTTATCGCATACCAGGAATCATAGATCAGTTTGAAGACATCAGAATACTTGAAGAGGTCATGCTGCCTTGTGCTGAAGAGGAAATGCCCTTGAAATGGGTGTTCAAAAAAGACAATGACCCCAAACACCCCAGTAAACGTGCAACATCTTGGTTCCAGACCAACAAGATTGACGTTATGGAGTGGCCAGCCCAATCCCCGGATCTTAATCCAATAGAAAACTTGTGGGGTGACATCAAAAATGCAGTTTCTGAGGCAAAACCAAGAAATAGAGAAGAACTGTGGAATGTAGTCCAATCATCCTGGGCTGGAATACCTGTTCACAGGTGCCAGAAGTTGGTTGACTCCATGCAACACAGATGTACAGCAGTTCTCAGAAACAGTGCTTATACAACTAAATATTAAGTGATTCAAAGGAAAGCAAAATCTTCAAACATTTTTCAGTTTATATAGTGAATGTTTGAGTTTGTAAAGAAGAATACAAACACTGCTATTTTTTTGAACAGTCTAATATTCACTTTTCTTCAATTTTTTTTTAGAGGAACAACACAAATTTGATATATTTTTCTTCATGTTTTGATTTGTAATAGAATGTGTAGTGTTCCCAATGCATTTGTGTGTATCGAAATAAAAGCTATTAGAAAGATTTTGAGCTTTATTCACTTTTTTCAACACACTGCTATTATTTTGAACACAACTGTATATATTGTACATTCACGTCAGTCCCTAACCCTCATGGGGCGTACAATCTAAGGTCCCTAACTCACATCCATACATACACATACTAGGTCCAATTGAGACAGGAGCCAATTTACCTTCCAGCATGTCTTTGGAGTGTGGGTGAGTGTGAACTCCAGGCAGGTGGTACCGTGGTTGGGATTTGAACCAGCAACCCTAGTACTGCCAAGCGGAAATGCTAACCATTTAGACACTATGCTATTACTTCTAGCCACAAAGACATTGTAAAGTTTCTAAGTTGTTACAAAGTTAATACTCCCTTGTGGGAACAGTTTAGGGATGGCCCCTCCTTGTTCCTACATGACTGCGCACCAGTGCACAAAGCAAGGTTCACAAAGACATGGGTGAGCGACTTTGGGGTTGAGGAACTTGACTGGCCTGAACAGTGGAGACTGCGAGCCAGGCCTTCTCATCCAACATCAGTGCCTGATCTCACAAATGTGCTTCTAAAAAAATGATCAGACATTCCCATAGACAAACTCCTAAACCTTGTGGGCAGCCATCCCAGAAGAGTTGAAGCTGTTATAGCTGCAAAGGGTGGGCCAACTCAATATTGAACCCTACGGTCTAAGACTGGGATGCCATTAGGTTCAGATGCGTGTATAGGCAAGTGTCCCAATACTTTTGGCAATATAGTGTATATAAAGAAGGGTGTAAAAAAGGATTAATTTCACTTTCCAGAAGCTTCCAATACTTTTGCTATAAAATAAAAGGCATCACATCTAGCTCTAACACTAGTTGACAAGTTATGATATCTGTTTTTTTTATCTCAATGCATTATAGGTAAGTTCTCAAAATTTGGGGGTGACCATCATAATATAATTGGCCTTCTTAAGTGGATACACAGAGCATGAAAGAAACACAGTATAGTCTAGGACAGCCATTTTCAACCTTTCCAACACAGAGGAACCCTTGAAATAACTTTCCAATCTCAGGGAACCCCTGCTAAAAAATTAGATATCTACAACTCATGATTCATTAGTGTGACGGTCAGTGGGAAGAATGCTCCCTACACTTACTGATCATTGGAAAGAAATACCTCCTTACAGATAGCTAAAAAGGCAGCGTTGAGAGGCAGAAATGGCTGACTGCTCAAGAAACCCCGAGCAGCAAACTGGAGGAACCCTAATTGAGAAACCTGCTCTAGGACATAACTAGAAATAATGCACATACAACATTTAGTTTTAGCGTCAATAGTGCCATCTTGTGGAGTACTTCTAAAAGTAGCAAGGTTGATGCACAGAAACCATTACATACTGATACTAGCACTCCGATTTTATGTAGAAATCCATACAGTCAGCTTACAGTTTGCACATTGAACCTCTCCTTATGTACTGAAACATATTGATAAGGATTCAGATTCTGGCTAGAGCAAAACTGCCTATGTAGTAGAGGTCCAATCCAATACCACAACTGTGCTTACACTACAAACAAGCTTTTCTCCACTTATGTTGTCATAAATTACTTCAGGTCTCATACACTTTACAAACCTTATGGACCACAGCCATTTCTACAATTCCACTATATGGGCTGTTTATTTGGCTATATTTTTTAATACTTAAAATAAAGTGATATTTTAACATTTTTGGAGGGAAAAACTAGGCAACTAGGCAATATTTGATTTTCTATGGAATCTATGAACAGAAAGACATACAAAATTACACTAAAATGATGTTTCCGATTCAAAGTGTTGAAACACTGAAAAAAGTAACAAAATGAAAGCACATGGAAAAAATAAATGGCAAAAAAAATAGAAATTAATAAAAAAAAAAAAATCAGAAATAAATATAGCTAAGGGGAGGAAGGAATTGAATAGAGCCGATGAGGGTTAACCAAGAGTTAATAAGGGGTTAAATAGGAAAACATTTTACTTAAAAGAAGAGGTGCGCAGAGTAGTGATTGGGGTGCACCATAGATAGATAGGATGATGCGTCATGCACATGTCACATGCCTGTGCTGGTGACATGCCTTATGGTTTCAGCCAACAGTTGCTGCAGCACCATCATTTCTTGCCTTTTAAAACCAGAAACATGTCCAATTGTAATATTATACATGGAACATGGAGGTGGAGACCAAGTTTGTCTCCTTTTACGCCGTGAGGTCTTTTAAATTTACACCCTTGGTATGGTACAACCAGCTGGATTAAATATCAATCTATAATTTACATATTTTCTTGACAATGATGCAGCTACTGTGAGTTTTTATGACTAGATTTGGAATTTTTTCCTATATATTTCTTCTTGTTTCCTTTATTTTCTCCCCCCAAAAAATGTGCCCCTTGACACTCCCTTTTCTATTACCCTCATTTTAGTTGTCCATCATCATTTTGGGAACTCATGTTTGTTTATTTTTGTTAGGAAGCAGCCTCTTCTCTATTTTATGTGGCATTTACGTTTTTGCCTGCCACTCTTGGCATTCTGTTCTATGAAAATACTGGGTAATTGCTAAAACTTTTTTTTTTTTTTCGCAGATTTTCCTAGTATGGTATTCAAAATTGGGGGGTTATCCTTTGCATCTCCCTATCACTTTCTTTCTTTGGGCTCCCCCCTTCACACTACCCCTTGCTCCTATCACCATTCTCTTTTGCAGTTTCTTCCCATTTTCTTCTATTCCCCTCCCTCCCATTCTTTCCTTTCTCTTGTATTCTCTGTCTCTCTTTTCTACCTCTTCCCCCTTTTCGTATTTAGTACTTTTTATTTTCTTTTTCTCTGTCTTTCTCTTTCCTGCCCAATGGGCTCACCTATTCTTTATCTCTGCGGCCCATTTCCTCCTTTTTTTTTTTCTACCCTTAAGTCTCCTTTTTTTTGCTTAATTTCCTCTTTCCACTTGTATATTGTCTTGTGGGGTCTATTATTCCTTTTCTTTTTTTCTATTTCTCTGCCCCATGCACTGACAAGCTCCATACATTCAGCAGGCAACAGCTGAAAGCGGTTTTGACAGTTGGGTGATTTGGGGCAGGTAGACTGCATGCACCTGTGACACAGCAGCTTGTTAGGACTGAATCTAACAGACATGTCCAATTGGGTGCAATATGATATAGGACCCTAATATAATAATTTGCTATTCAATGAACAACCATCCAGTTCGCTTGTTAATGTTCCCACTTGTGAACATGAATTTTAGATGTGCGGCGTATAGGGTATGAATAGGGTTTTTATTTGGATGTTTACATTACTGCTTTTGGCGGGTTCTTTGATGTCACATGTCAGAGGTCAGGCGGTGGATTCCTTTACTGGTTTCTGATTGGTGAATGGCACTAAAAATGTTCTTAGCCATGTGATACATGCATGATACTGTGCAGACGAGGGATCTTGTGTGGCCTACAAATGCTGCTTATTACTGTGATGTGATCGCTGAATAAACATTTGGACTTTTTTTTTTTTCAAGGATTCTTGGTATTATAATGGTGACATATATTGGCTGATAGGAGGTGCCAGTTGCCAGTGAGGGACATCTTGTGTAGAAATGCTTTAATTAAATAGTCTGGTGGGAGTCCACCTTGGGAGTTGGTCATGGGAAGCAGAGCAAGGATCAGGGCATGCAAAGATGTGATCTTTGAGGATGTAACTTGGAAACTTTTGTTTAGAAGAATATCAAGGTGAGGTGCAAAACCTGTGGGGATAATCACATACTACACTGTTGGCATGGGATATAGGACTTTGACAATACCCCTAAAGCAGTGTTTCTCAACTCCAGTCCTCATGGACCCCCAACAGGTCATGTTTTCAGGATTTCCATTATTTTGCCCAGGTGATTTGATCAGTTTCACTGCCTTAGTAATTACCACAGCTGTTTCATCTGAGGGAAATCCTGAAAACATGACCTGTTGGGGGTCCATGAGGACTGGAGTTGAGAAACACTGCCCTAAAGGCATGGTTTGCTCCCGGACATGGCTCCCATTTAAGCTGCTGTTTGAAACGTAACCACTTCCAGTCTGGGCCAATTCTGACATTCCTCTCCTACATGTAAAAAACATTTTTTTTGCTAGAAAACTACTTAGAACCTCCAAATATATATACAGCAGGTAAAATAATATTGAACACACCACCATTTTCCTCAGTAAATATATTTCCAAAGGTGCTATTGACATGAGATTTGCACCACGTGTCGGTAAGAACCCATGCAATCCATACATACAAAGAAACCTAAAGAATTAAGTTCAGAAATTAAGTTATGTGAAATAAAATTAAATGACACAGGGAAAAAGTATTGAACATGCTAACTGAAATATATTTAATACTTCGTACAAAATCCTTTGGCAATGACAGCTTCAAGATGACTCCTTTGTGGAGAAACTAATTGCATGCATTGCTCAGGTGTGATTTTGGCTCATTCTTACACACAGTCTTCAAATCTTGAAGGTTCCGTGGGCCTCTTCTATGAACTTTGATCTTTAGTTCTTTCCATAGATTTTCTATTGGATTAAAGTCAGGTGATTGGCTGGACCTTTCTAGCAGCTTTATGTTCTCTCTTTGAAACCAGTTGAGAGTTTCCTTGGCTTTATGTTTGGGATCATTGTCTTGCTGACACGTCCATCTTCGTTTCATCTTCATCATTATGGTAATTGGCAAGAGATTTTTATCAAGAATGCCTTGGTACATTTTTCCATTCACCCTTGCTTCAATGATATGAAGTTTGCCAGTACCATATGCTGAAAAACAGCCCCAAACCATGATGTTTCCACCTCCATGCTTCACTGTTAGTATGGTGTTTTTGGGGTGATGTACAGTGGCATTTGACCTCCAAACATGGTGTGTATTATGGCATCCAAAGAGTTCAATTTTGGTCCCATCTGACCAGACTATATTCTTCCAGTATTTCACAAGCTTCTTCAAATGTTGTGTAGCAAATTTTAAACAAGCTTCAACATGCTTTTTCTTCAGCAATGGAGTCTTGCATGGTGAGTGTGCATACAGGCCATGGTGGTTGAGTGCATTACTTATTGTTTTCTTTGAAGCAATTCCAGGTCTTTTTGAAGCTCTCAACAACTGGTCCTTGGCTCTTGGACAACTCTTCTGATAATTCTTTTTGCTCCTCGGTCAGAAATCTTGCAGGGAGCACCTGGTCATGGCCTGTTTATGGTGAAATTATGTTCTTTCCACTTCCAGATTATGGCCCTAACAGTCCCATTTAGAAGTTTAGAAATCCTTCTGTAACCAATGCCACCAGTATGCTTTGCAACAATAAGATTGTGAAGCTCTTGAGAGAGCTCTTTGCTTTACACATCATGAGATGTTTTCTTGTGTGACACCTTGGTAATGAGACATCTATTTATAGGCCATCAGTTGAGACTGAACCAGCTGATAGTAATTTGCACTGACAAGGGACAGGATTGCTTTCTAATTACTGATGGATTTCAGCTGGTGTCTTGGCTTTCCATTCCTTTTTGCACCTCCCTTTCTTCATGTGTTCAATACTTTTTCCCTGTGTCATTCCATTTTATTACACATAACTTAATTCCTAAACTTATTTGTTTTGGTTTCTTTGTATGTATGGATTGCATGGGTTCTTGCCAACATGTGGTGAAAATTTCATGTCAATGGCACCTTTAGAAATATATATACTGAGACAAAAGGTGACGTGTTCAATACTTACTTTACCTGCTGTGTGTTTTTTACAAGGGTCCTAGGGAATAAATTGGTGGGTGTTGCATATTTTTATGTCACATGGTATTTGAGCAGCGGTTTTTCAAATGCAAGTTTTTTGGGATAGAATTCACTTTTATGAATTTTAATGCACAAAAACACAATATAATACCCAGTTGTTTGGTAAAATATAAACCATGATGTTATGCTGAGTAAATAGATCGCAAACATGTCACACTTTAAAACTGCATCCGCCCGTGGAACAGAACCAAACTACAGTACCTAAAAATCTCCATAGGCGATCCTTTAAAAATCTTTACAGGTAACCAGTTTAGAGTAAGATTAGGTCTGGAGGTAAAAATATTTCCCTCCCTCTGATGTTCATGGCGATACCTCACGTGTGGTGTGATCATTACTTACATATGCAGGACCTATGTGCGCGTTCATATTTGCGCGTGAGCACAGATACGTTTTAATTTTATTTATTTTAATTTATTTTTTATTATAATTATCTATTTTACGTAATAAAAAAATATTCTTTATCTTTAATTTTTTTAAAATTTTATTTCTATCAGAAGGGATGATCAACATCCCTTGTGATAGCACAGGCTATGACGGGTCCTCGTTAGGACTTATGGTCTATTAGACCCCATATCTCCTCTCTGGCCTCCAAAGCAAGATTGGTTTGATCAGATGCTTGTTCAATCTAGTAACGGATCTTGTGCTTACACAAGACAAAAACTGGAAGTGGCAAAATCCTTGTAGCTTCTGGTTTCTGATGACACAGTGGGAGGAACAACATCAGTTCCTCTCACTGTGTCCCAGGAACCTGATGCCACAAGTCGCATCCTTACTGGGCTCCCCAACTGCACTGAACAATCCTAGTAAAGAAGGCAGTGGGAGGGGGGTAAGACTCCTTTCCGTCGCCTATGAAAGTAATGCAGTAGCCTCTTAGCCGCAAGGATTACATTTACTTTGTGCAGAATCATTGAGGCTAAAAAAATTATATCTTGATCATTGCTGCATCGATGACCAAGCTATCACCCTTCAAATCCAATGGATGGAAAGCTGTTAAGAAATGTGCCGTCACCAATAGGATGGCTGAAAAGAGTGTAAACATGTAAATAAACTGTGTTCCAGTAAAAGCTGTCATTTGACTGCTGGCAATTTTCAGTAATAATTGTGGGAAGAAAGGTGGCAGGAGGAGAGGAGCTGGACGTTGTGTATGTGTCCTATTATTATTATTATACAGAATTTATATACCAACAATAGTTTGGACAGCGCTTTACAATTTAAAGAGAGACAGTACAGTTAGGATACAATGCAAGGAAAAGGGTTAAGCTGGCCATACCAATTCCCCCATGCACAAATTCGAGGTGGATGGGGAAATCCTCCCCACAGCACTATTGTATTTTGACAGTGGGGAGACTCTGACAGAGACTTCTGCGTCCAGGGATGATCATTCGCAGATAATCACAACATAGTGATTACATGCAAATGGCTGCAATTAGTTGCAGGAGCCAGCAGCCTCCCATTGCTTTCAAAGGGGCTGCCACCCGCAGCTAATCACCAGGACACCCCCTTGCATATAATTGGTGTCGGGCAAATATGCAGATATGAACGTACCCTACCCTGGACTGAAGGATTGTTTGGACAACATAACCTGTCAGGGAATATTTATCTATTCTACAACATATTTTGTCATAAAAAGGGTACATAATATAAGTTTAGAAACACTGGTCTGAGCTTCTACAAAAGGTCTACTAAAAATTATTAAAGCCTCACTCTACAATTGATTGCTGGATTTAAAAAAAAAAAAAACCTACCTAAATTCCTTTTTTACTTTCCCTAAGCCATAGTCATGTGTCGCTGCAGCCCCGAGTATTTTCCTCTCCTTGTACAAAAACTAGACAGCGCTATTCGAAACTATCACTATAAATCAACTCACAATGAGGTGCATATGCATCTTCTACTCGTTTGTTACTTTAAAGAGGAAAAAAAGGAACACTGTTCGAAATCTAGTGTCTTGTGCATATATAGATCCTAAAAAGTGTTAGGTGCAAGGACATTATCTATGAAAAAAATATATAAGGAAAAGTGTATGTGTGTGTATAACCCAATTCTACCAAATCAATGCATCTATTACTTGTGCATATATAGCCTACTCATAAAGTGAAAACTAAATACTTATATATACAAAAATGACAATTATTTGTCCCCTGTTTAGCATAGCCTAAAGTGCCAAATAATAAAGTGCAACGTCAATTTGTATTTTCTGTGTCTAAAATAAAAAATGTATCAAAGTGCATGTGCATATATATAAAACTCACTTGTGTATTTATAACATACTCCATAAAGTGGCAAACAAAAAAATATATAACTAAAAAAGTCTGTGTTCCTATTTTATATATTCAACACAAAAATTAAATTGTGACAAAAATTAAACACAAAAATATTATATATGCAAAGTCCACAGTTTTTGTTATAAATCTTATTTCTTCATGTTTCCTCATAAGGGATGTTAAAAAAAAAATAGATTTATGAACCACTTTTGCAGTTCGTAGTCTTAAAATTTTTCACTTATGAACCTTAGTAAAAAAAACAAGAAAGATTTCATGGCACAGTACACAGTTAAAATATTACACCTATAATTTAAACTAATGATATAAGAAAGAAACACAATCTAGTATTTCATAAAGTGCAAATATTTAATATACCTGACTTTGTCCTCACAGTAAAAAAATAATGGAAATCACATTACAAAATTCAGACTGTATGATAAACATCATTCACACCAGTGATAATAAAGTACATGTGGCTATCAAAGAACATGACAGATGGAGGTGTACAGCAGCCTATTGGAGCTAAACATATTTGAGATATTTCTGATTTGAGCTAGGGCAGCATAAGGATCACTCTTCTTCTCCTCATGCAGGATGCACCCAAAATCCAACCTGCACCCATTGATAAGAGGTTTCCTTTGTTAACCCACTGCAGACCTGATGACAGCAGGTTGAGAACACAGAATGTTAAGCGCCAGAGCAGACACTTGGTAAATAGAAATCAAAAAATTATCAGATTTTATGAAGATCTGTATTAAGAAGGGTGTAGGCTGCTATTGCTGGTCTTCCGAAATTTCTAGTTCCCACTCTGTCAAGCTAATGTCCCCTTCAAAGTCCCTGATCCATGGACAAGTATCAAGAAACTTAGGTGTGCACACTAAATGTGCACACTTGTTCTGGGTAAATGAATCAAAAAGACTGAAGCACCAAAACAACCAGAACACTGACATTTTCAGGAGAGGTCATCAACAGCAGACTACATACAGTATTTCTAAAACAAGTTTCCTTCCGTTGTTATGAATCACTGTAATCACAGTTCATGTATTCCATGTTTGTCACATTATACCCAAGTAAACAGTAATCCTTTTTTTCTGTGACAAAGTTAACAGAAATATCACATTATAATATAAAAAATGAAAACTATATACTACGTTTTCAATAAGTTTTACAAAAACAGTCCCATTGGCAATTATAAAAAAAAGAAACACACACATGGATGGAGCTGTCTGAAAGCTAACCCGAGCCGCTATTCTCGTCCTCTTCTGTTCTCCTGCGCTGATGTCCCAAGCCTCCAATCTCTACCTTACTGCGCTCTGTAGGTGGAGTAAGTTCTTCTAATTGTTTCATTTGTGCAATTTCCAATTCCTCCAGTCTATTTCGAAGCATAGAAAGCTCTCTTTGATGCTGTTCCTCCTGAAAGGAAGACAAAACTATGTTACAGTAAAAACTGATCTTAGCTATACCTTCAAGTTACATTTTTCATAAAGGGGCCTTCAACTTTAACCGTGGATTTCAGTTTGTCCAATCACAGCCCCGAGCCATGTGTTGACAAACACACAATTAACCCCTTGACTGCTCCTAGATTTTTACCTCCTTCCCAGCCAGTGTCATTAGTGCAGTAACAGTGTATAATATTAGCACTGATCACTGAATTAGTGTCACTGGAGAGGTCAGTGGCAGTTAGTCAGTTCCCACAAAGTGTCAGTTAGTGTCAGATTTGCTGCCACACAGTGCCATTATTAGTCGCTGAACACTGCCATTACTAGTATAAAAATAAATGAATAAATAATCTAGTATATATACACCATTGCTTGCAGATGCTATAACTTTCACACAAACCAATTAGCCAGTTTCTCGCCGCCCTATAGCAGAAATACTGCTACAGGGTGGCTTAGGTGTGCAAAATCACATATATATACGTGATTTTGCAGTTCCGGGTAGGGACATTCACGACCTTGGCTCTCAATCACCGGGTTCTGAACGGTGATTACTCGCCGACACCTGGTGATTGCCAAGTATCTCCGATGGGGGAGAGACCTGTATGTAAACAATGCAGATCTCTCCCGTGTCAGCTCCTGCACACTGCTTTGTATGACTCACACAGCCCCCATAGTGAAACAGCACACAGTTAACCCTTTGATTTCCCCAGATGTTAACCCCTTCATGCCAGTTTCAAGTCAGTTTCCCCCCAGTGACAGAATGCCCACTGCAGTTCCGCTACAAGTCACAGATAGCCGCCATTATTAGTAAAAAAACAAACAAAATTCCAGTATATATACCACCATTTGTAAACTCTATAACTTTACACCAATGAATTTACACGTATTGGGATTTTTGCAGCAAAGACATGTAGCAGAATACATTTTGGCCTAAATTTATGACAAAATTAGATTTTTTTAATTTTTTTGCTGGACATGTTTAATAGCAAAAAGTCAAAAATTGATTTTTTTCTCAAAATTGTCAGTCTTTTTATTTATAGCGAAAAAAATTAAAGACGTGCAGGCAATCAAATACCAGCTAAAGAAAGCTCTATTTGTGGAAAAAAAGGACACAGTTCATTTGGGTGCAGCATTGCATGACCACGCAATTGTCAGTTAAAGTAATGCAGCACTGTACCGCAAAATATGGCCTGGTCAGTAAGGGAGGTAAATCCTCTGGAGGGCAAGTGGTTAATATACACTTATTGTGATTGTTTGTTTACCACAGTCATGTGGCAGAATACATTTTGGCTTGAATTTATGAAGAATTGTTTTTTTTTTAATTGAATATGTTCTATAGCAGAAAGTAAAAAATATTGTTTATTTTCCCCCAAATGTTCTGTCTTTTTTCATTTATAAAATAAAAAAATAAAAACTCAATGGTGATCAAATACCACCTAAAGAAAGCTCTATTTGTGTGAAATAATGATATAAATTTCATTTGGGTACAAGGTTGCATGACTGCACAACTGCCAATTGAAATAGCTCAGTGCCGAAAAGCAAAAACTGGCCTGGTCAGGAAGGAGGGGGGTGGAATCTTCCCATACTTAAGTCCAACAGGCAGTGTACTGTTGCTGATACACTTGTGAGAGATTTGTGATAAACAGAACACAAAATATATCTCTCTGAGCACCCCCAAACTTCCCTGCAGTCAACAATGTCAATACAGAATAAAAACAAAAAAAAAACGGGATTTTTGTGTTACTCACCGTAAAATCCCTTTCTCCGAGTTCATTGATGGACACAGCCTCATAATCTTGGGTTATATTGCCACCTTCAGCAGTAGGACTAGTCAGAAAAAAAGATCAAGCACAGCACCGCCTATGGGCAGTCCTAACTGGTAGTAACCCCTCACTCTGCGATAGGCAGCTCAGTTCATTGCAAAGCAGTACAATAAAAAAAGAAAGGGTGGGTGTTGTGTCCATCAATGAACTCAGAGAAAGGGATTTTACGTGAGAAACAAAAAAATCCCGTTTTCTCTTACCTTCATTAATGGACACAGCCTCATAATCTTGACCATAGGGATGTACCAAAGCAGTGTCAGAACGAGGGGTGGGAGCACAATAAGAAGAAAACACAACCACCCAAAGGAACCCCCCCATGTAAGAGGCCCCAGAAAAACCCTCAGATAGCAGCCTGCAAAACCTTGTAGCCAAATCATGTATCCAAAAATGCCAAAACATCAAGTCTATGAAACTTGGTAAAAGTGTGCACAGACGACCAGGTAGCCGCCTTACAAACTTGAGACACGAACACCTGATGATGGAACACCCAGGAAGCACTAATTGCCCTGGTAGTGTGCCGTGACAGGGAAGGGAGACACCCGACCCCTAACTGCATAAGCCTGGACAACCGTCTGTCTGATCCAACCAGAAATAATGGCTGAAGAAGCCGCCTGATCCTTACGAGGACCATCCACAAGCACAAAGAGCGCTAGGTAAATGCTATGTAAATGAAAAATTCAAAAAAGTTTGTAAAAAAGTGTTGTTCCTATAAAATTTTGCAAATAAATAGTATTTCATCATAAATCTTGGCAAAAATTTATTCCGTTATCTTTTTAGTAAAAAAAATAATAACCCAAATTAGTTTATAACCAAAAATTATAATTTTTAAACTTTTTTTTAATTTTTTTATATTATTATTTATTTATTTTTTTTACATACTGTCACAATAGCAGTACAGTGCCACCATAGTGACAATGTACTACTTGTGGGGGGGTGATGAAGATTTTTTTTTTTTTTACACTGATTGCTTTTACACCCATAAAGGCTGTAAAAGCAATAATTTCTCAGTCTCTCTGGCTGCATTCTTGCAGCCATTGAGAACTACTGTGTGAGCTGTGATTGGTCACAGCTTGTCACATGGTACAAGGCTGTTGTGAATAGCCTTGTACCATGTGACCTCTGTGATCATTCACAGATTTCACAAGTAGTAAGCAATGATGTCAGAAGTGACATCATTGCTTACTACTCTGCATGTGATCACTGATTGGCCAATCAGTGATCACATGATCGGGACCTCGCACAGAGGTCTCATCCGACGATCGGTGTTCCACGGTGTCCGGAGGACACAGTGGGCACCAGATCGCGGTGCTGCGCGCTCCCAGGAAGCGCGCACAAGCACGGTGCAGGGAGGCCGTTTATAAACGGCCACCCGTACCTGCACTGCCACCATCTGGCCGTTTATATACAACGGGAAGTGGTTAATAGTGCTCAAGGCTAGATTCTGATCAACACTCCGTTGTACAAAAGCCAGAATCCAGGAAATGGAAAAAGAGCATGGATGCCACCCTACAGCCTCGGAATACCAAATGTAAGCCTTCCAGCTGTGATGATAGATCCTCTGGGAAGTAGACTTACGTGCCTTCAATACAGTGGGAATCCCAGAAGCTGGCAATCCCCTGTCCTTCAGCACCTGGTTTTCAATAACCAAGCCGTCAAAGCCAGAGACTGTAAAGCAGGGTGGAATATCGGCCATTGGGACAGGAGATCCTCGCGCAGTGGAAGTAGCCAGTGGACGTTGTAGGCATATAAAATGTGTGTATCATAGATATAACTATATATATATATAAATGAGTAAATGTACTGTATATACATTCATGTATGTGAAGTTGGCATTCATAGTGGGCCAGACGAACTGCATATTTTACACACCAAAAGGATAGCCAAGAACTATATTAATTTATGCATGAGGTAATTACCTTACCTATGTTATATTGGGTTAACCTGTTTTTGGGTACATATGTGGAGAGTCAGGGGGAGTTTCAGAGCAGGTTATTTGCAAATAGATTGGGAATGGTCTTAAATATTCATGGTGTGCTTGTTTATGGTGAAGAGAGCAGATTTGCCATAAACAAGACAAGGAGTATCTATTTAACTTTTTAATTAAAATTTATGCATACAGCTATTCTAGGTCTAGACATATAAGATCAAACATGCTACTAAAAGTGGTCAATCAGAGTACTTGCCATTGTGCTGAATGGGAAAAATGTGTATATTAAGGAAGCTTATTTTTGGTTAAATGTCACAGGAAGGTTCTCTGAAGGGTTCTATTTATTGCATGAATATTCTAAGTTTCCTGTCATCTGACTTATCTGTACATCCGCTTTAGGAGAGGAGCATTTTCATGTTATTAATATGAGAGCACAGGTATAGATCATAACTCACATTATTGTATGCACATTATTGTAGGTGCATATTATAGATCGGACATATGCTGGATGGTGTAGTATCTCTATGCTTGATATGAAGTATCTTAAATGGGACTTTGAGGGTTGTTGTTCATTGTAATATCTACAAGTGTTCAGCTGGATTTCTGTCATCTGTAACAAATATCTTTATCCGATGAATGCATCTCTCTGGAAAAGAACTGTTAGTTGCTGCGGGAAAAGTACATCTATAAATATACACTGGTCATACGTCCTCTATCATTGATATAAGACAACAGATTTGTCTTATGAACTGTTTCTGTGTGGACATCATAAATTTAGAAGACAACAGACGTCTGCGACCAGCTGCACCACATCAGCGTACCAGGGTCGCCGAGGCCAATCTGGAAATATTAGAATAACCGGAATCCCCTCGGCCTCTATCCTGTGTAGGAAGAGGGAGAAGCTTGAGAGGGGGAAAAGCATATATTAGGCCATAATGACTCCATGGCGCCACCAGAGATCCAAAGTATCCGCCAAGGGATCCCCTACTCTTGCCATGAATCTAGGCGCCTTCCAATTGAGACGGGTGGCCAGCAGGTCCATGTCTGGCATGCCCCATCAGAGGCAAATGTGACGAGGGATCGTGCAGGGATCATTCTCGCTGATCCAGCGTTTGGTGGCTGAGATAGTCCACCTGCCAGTTTTCTACGCCCAGAATGTAGATGGCGGAAAGAGCTGGAACATGACGTTCCGCCCATCAGAGGATGTGTGAGGCCTCCTGTACCGCTGCTGAACTCCTTGTCCCTTCTTGGTGATTGACATAGGCCACCGCCGTGGTGCTGCCAACTGGATTATGACCGGCTGCCAGTGTAGTAGCTCCGACCAATGGGAGAAACATCAGAGTCTGATCGCACGCAGTTCCACAACATTGATCGGAAGGCGAGACTCTTCCAATGTCCAACGGCACTGGGCCGACTGAATACCCAGAACCCTCCCCAGCCCATCAGGCTGGCATCCATCATGATCACCATCCAACAGAGAGGGAGAAATGACTTCCCAACCTGAAGAGCTGGAGACAGCAGCCACCAGAGAAGAGTCACATGTACCACAGGGATCAGATTGTCCATGGATGTTGAAAATCTGTCCCACCTGGATAAGATCTCCTTCTGCAGGGTTGGGTATGAAATTGGGCATACGGGACCGCCTTGAGGGTGGACACCATGACACCCAGCACCCTCATGCAGAGACGGAGAGATGGCCACTTGCAGGACAGAAGCAAGCACACTGCAGTCCGGAGTCTGAAGCTTGTCCAGCGGGAGGAACACCTTAACCTGCGCTGAGTCAAGGATTAGCCCAAAGTATTCCAAGCCCTGGGTTGGGAGCAACACGTATTTTTGAAGGTGCAACACCCAGCCGAACTCCTGCATATTGAACACCACATTGTCCTTCAGCATGGAGTCTGACTCCACTTGCAAGAGAAGATCGTCCAGGTAACCAATGACTGTGATCCCCGTTGCCTCAGCGACGCAAGAACCGGAGCCAGAACTTTTGTGAACACCCGTGGGGCGAAGCCAGGCCAAGGGTAACACCACAAACTAATAGTGCATGTCCCCGATTGCAAGTCTCAGAAAGCGCTGGTGACTGGGACAAATGTAAACATGCAGGTATGCGTCCTTAATGTCTATAGAGGCCAGGAAATCCCCCTGATGGAGGGTGGCCACCAAAGAATGAACCGATTCCATCTTGAACCTCTGAACTTTCACAAAACAATTGAGAGCCTTGAGGTCCAGGATTGGCTAAACACCTTCATTCTTCGGGACCGTGAAAAGGTTGGCTAAAAAACCCCGAAAGCTTTCCGAAGGTGGCACTGGGGCTATCACGTTCTGAAGGAACAAGTCCTGCACCGCCCCATAAAGAGCCTGTAGTCAAGGTGGGGAGAGATGAAAATTGGAAGGAAAGAACTTGTCCGGTAGGCAGGATAGAAACTCTATTTTGTAGCCAGACAAAATCAGTTTGTGGACCCAGGCTTCGGAAAGTAGGGAAGTCCACCGGTCGGCGAACCAATGAAGGCGACCCCCCACCCAGAAAACTGATGGGGGCAAACCTTCATGCTGAAGAGGGCTTGTCCGCAGGCTTGGGGGGCTTGCAAAGCCAGGAGCGCTTAGTTCCACCAGCGGGAGACTTGTTGGGCTGGGAACCTTTGTCCGCCAAACTAAAAAGTAATTTGTGAGCCGAGAACGAGGGACCCTGCTTCCGGCATGGCTCCTTGCCCTTCCTGGATTGTGGGAGAAAAAGTACTCTTCCCTCCCATAAGATCCTTAATAATGTTGTCCAGAGTGGCTTTGAATAGACACTCGCCCTGGAAGGGTAAATCAGCCAAGGCTTTTTTACAGGTTTGGACGGCCAACTAGCACTTCAGCCAAAGAACCTGCCGAAGAACTACAGCCGAGACGGACAACTTGGAGAGCAGAGGGGCTGCATACAGGGCAGCATCACAAACATATTTGTCCTTTACCAGCTGGTCCACCAGTTCCACATAGATCGGGGGTAACTGCTCATTACCCAAATTGTGCTGCAAGAGTTTAGCCCACTCAGTAAGTGTCTGAGATGCACAAGGATCTATATTATCCAGCCTGTCACCCAGCTCGGCAGTTGATTTAAGATCTCCACCAAAAGGAGAGGAAAAAAAAAAAAAGAGAGGGAAAAGGAAAAAAAAAAATCTATGGAACCACAGGTCCCAGCAGGGAGCCAGGTCCTTACTCCTACACTAGGCAGAAAAAAACTGAGCTGCCTATCGCAGAGTGGGGGGTTACTATCAGTTAGGACTGCCCATAGGCGGTGCTGTGCTTGTTCTTTTTTTCTGTCTAGTCCTACTCCTGAAGGTGGCGCTATAACCCTACGGTCAAGATTGTGAGGCTTTGTCCCTCAATGAATGAACGAGAAATCACAGATTAACTAGGAGAAACATAATTAAACAAACAAAAAAAAATTGTCACCTGTTGAACAAATGAACTGAGGCTTTAAATGTTGTGCTGCTTTTTCTCCCAATAAAT
Source organism: Staurois parvus (assembly GCF_062004578.1). NCBI lineage: Eukaryota > Metazoa > Chordata > Amphibia > Anura > Ranidae > Staurois > Staurois parvus. The sequence continues at coordinate 30,966,194 of NW_028317821.1, forward strand.
TAACCAATGAAGACAACAGTCCAGGATACATACAAATGAACCAATTAGTTGTTAACATAGCCTTGACTTAAAGTGTTGCTAAACCCACAACAGTAAAATCAGTCTGTATATGCAGTAAAGCATGCTCGATATACTCACTGTGGAACTTAAGGGTTAAGCCTCTGCATTGTGTAAAAATGCTGTTTGATCCTGACTTCTCTGATCCTCCCCTTCTTCCAGTACTCCCCCTCTTATTTCCTGATAAGACATATCGTGTGGTATGTATTGCTAGAGTGTTTTTTTTTCCTTGGGAGAGTGCATGTGATCAGCACAGGGCCAATCAGCACTGTCCAGACAGAGGTCAGGGGTTCTGCATCCTCCTAGATCAGAAAGAAAACTCCTCCTACAAGCTTTAACCAGTGCTCTGCTGAACACTGATAGAAGTCACAAGACTGCTCCAAATACGAATGAGAAAAGGTATTTAGCAGTTTAACCTTACTAAAATAATTGCACTTCCATGTTCTGTGTACTGTGGGAGACCAGATAGAATGAATGCAGGGTCCTGGGTTTAGTAACACTTTAAATAAGAAGGAATTAAAACAACCCACAGAAAGATTTATGCCACGGAGCAAGATTCCCAATTCATATCCCATAAATTAGCTAATGAACAAATAGTCAGTCAGATCACAGCAAGCTTGTGATGTATAAATTGTATTATGCTGACAGCTCTTGAGACCCTAAGACCTCTGTCAAAGGCATCTGACTGAGAGGCTTCTGATTATTCAAAAGCATAGATTATTTTAGCTGCTTTTGACCTGCTTCAAGTGAGTTTTGCATCCCAATAGACTTTTATGGGAATGCACAACCCATCCGAAGCAAACAAAAGTCCACAGGCCCTTAGAGACGGTTAGGGGAAAGGATTGGAGATCATCCTGTATGGTTCATCACAGGGTATAACTTTGCACTAGAGGTGGAAAACGGTTTTAAACAGGAATGGTAGTCTTTAAAACTTCACTCCAGACACATGTAAGGCAAAAATCAATGCAGCTCTTTAATCATTAAAATTAATTGATTTTTTTTTTTTAATGTAAGCAGTGCAAGTACCTGAATTTGACATGGTGTCAGCCTCTTGCAGGCTACTGTACAACAGAGCCCAGAAATGAAAGCGAAGCAACACAAGCAGCCAATCAGGTTTGCTGCAGTGCTAATAGGAGAAGTGAGCAAAGTAATGCTGGCCATACACAATTAGAAAATCGTTCGATATGTTCAATCATATGACTTTCGAAACGCTAGTGAGCTAATTTATTGAAACGCAGTTTTACTGCAAAAAAACGAACCATCACGTCATATTTTTTGAGCCAAAACAATCCATTTTCTGAACTTTAGTTTTGAAATAGAAAATAGTTTGAAAAAATCTACAGCGCATGCATGTGTTACAATGTAACCACAGAAATACAAGCAATGAAAAGAAAGATATTTCTTTGAAATACAGTTGGAGAGTGGGAGGGTTCACAAAAGGTCAAAAAAATCTTTCCATTATTTCTACCGATCGACAAAAAATGTACCATTAATGTTGTTAACGATTGATACTATGTCAACAATTGGGGGAAATATATCAATACCTTGTTATCACATGCATGTTTAACAAATCTTTATAAATCCGACCGTTTTTTTTTTTTTTTCTAACAATTTTTTTATCCATGTATGGCCAGCATTAGAGAGAGATGAGCTCATTAGCGTGCTGCTTCATCTTTCACTATACAGTTGCAAGGTTAGGATGGTATGTTATTATTATTATTATACAGGATTTATATAGCACCAACAGTTTGCTCAGCGCTTTACAATATAAAGGGAGACAATACAGCAACAATACAGTATATTTAGGGGCTCCCTAGGCCAACACAAACTAGATGAAAATAACAACATGCCTACAAATACCCCAGAGTACCGGCAATCAGGCTCTGTGATTAGCCTGATTACTGACAAACAGTCACTATAAAGTATATTTTTAACAATTTTAGTTCCAATTTGTTTGCATATAAAGGTACCATTTTAAGCTAAGCTGTGTACATGTTTGATTATACATCTTTTATATGTTTACAAGCCCATGAAAGTCCATGAAGGTGAGAACATTGTTTACCTGAACACCATGCACTGAAAACTCAGCACCTGGAACCAATGTGGAAGATAGGTAACTAGCTGGATTCAGAAAGCCAGATGTGGCAATGTTTGGTCCAAGTATTACAGTGCGAAATTCATTGTGTCTCCGCTGGAGGTCCTTTAGCCTTTTCTGAAGACGTACATACTCTTCTTGAGGAATGTTTTGTCTAAGGCATGAGTAAAAAAAAAAAATGTTTGGTTTGGTTTTAGACCAATCTGTTTACATTTGGGGAAAAAAAGATGCAAAATGTTCAAGTCTTCAGTCTCCAGTTCAGATTTTCATAGTTAGATAAAGTGACTTTGAAGCTGACATAACTTTAACTAGACCTCTGCAGGCCTTTGAGGGTCACATCATGAGGTACTTCAAAGGCAGTGAGGGTATTAGGCATTGCCCATTTGTACGAAAGAAAAACAATGATAAAGCAGACTTTCATACAGCAGGTGGTGATGTCACCTTTCTTTCACTGAGAGCCCAAAGAAAACGGAGTACCTGAAATCTTGCAAGATGATGATACAGCACAGTGCGGTAGCATCTTCTCATGAGATTTGGGCTACTCAGCATTCTCCCAGATCTAGGCACTGCAGGCAGAAGAAGCGGGAGGTAAGGCAAGTATATTAGTTAGCTTTTCTGCCCCACAGTGTGACAAGTGACAGTAGGTCTATTTTAATTACATAAGCACCAAAGACCCGTTTATATGTTGGCGACCTGGTACATTGCATTAACACGTGTTTTAGCACAGATTATAATATAGGGCTTAGACAAAAAATGGAAGCACTACACGATTTGCAGGTGTGAAAGTGACAACATATTTTGTGTTGAAAGCAGAAGTGATGTAACATTCTTTCACTTCCGCTTTTCGATGAGACACCTATCTAACAGGTGGGAAGTCTCAATTTTGTCATTCACAGTTTGCTCTGCTAGTAATACGGAGTCATGTGAGAGCTTACTGAGCTTCAGAGAAAGCAAAATTGTTGGTGCCCGCTTAGCTGGTGCCTCTGTGACTGAAGTTTCCAATTTATTTGCCGTGTCTTGAGGTACAGTATCAAAGGTTATGACAGTATATACAATTTCTGGAAGGATGTTATCTGATAAGCATAAGCGCGGTCCACACAGTCAACTGACCAAAAGACACAAAAGGACATTGCGCAGGATTGTGACCCAGAATAAGAAAACAACTTCTGCAAAAGTGACTGCAGAGTTCAATCTCAGTCCTGTGAAGACTGAGATTAGGCTCTGCAGTCACTTTTAAAGCAGTTGTTTTCTTATTTCTGGTCACAATCCTACGCAATATCTGTCTCTTTCGGTTAGCTATGTGTCTCATCAGCTTTAACTCAAACAGGGCTGGATACAGGGGCATACTATGAACTGATTTTATAGGCCCAATTAATCATTACAATGACCCCTTCTCAGTTATCAGGATCCTGCTTATCATAGCCATCAGCAGTTTACAATAATTAGTGTTCTCGGAGGCTGTTCAGACTGTGGGCCAACAAGTGTTTATTCCACTTGAGCTGTTTAAGAACTATCTTGCCTAATAGTACTCTGGCTTAACACTGATAACATCAGTTTATTAACCCCATCAGATGTGCTCACATCTGGCTGCTGAGATAACCATGGGGTTATAGCCATGTTCTGGGAGGGGGTCTCTGGCTGGCTACGGAGATATAAATAAGCTCTGTCTCCTATTCTAAAAAAATTAATCAATGACTATTTTAAACAAGGCTGCCCTTGACTTCTGACAGTTTTTGGGGTGCCCAGTTCTCATTATCATCACATTAACCTTTACACACTAGCCTGACCGGACACTCACCTATTTAATACAGATTTTTCCGTCTCCAATTCTTCCTTTTTTGCCTCCAAAATTTCTATCTTTTCTTGTAGTCTTTTACACTTGTTGTCGTTTATGTTTTTTCTCTGTTAAAAGGAGATACAACTAATGACCAAAAAAAGCATACATGAACATCTGAAAAGTACTTTTCAAATACATCCCCATAATTAAGCATTCCACATCAAAACCCATAAAAGACACTGAAGAAAACAAAATCAAATCTGTTTGCTAAAACTTAAATTAAAGTTTGGTAACATTATTATTATTATAATACAGGATTTATATAGCGCCAACAATTTGCTCAGCGCTTTACAATATAACGGGAGACAATACAGTTCAATACAAGAGGGTTAGGAGGGCCCTGCTCCTTAGAGCTTACGATCTGAGAGCTCCAAGGAGCAGGGCTCTCCTAATCCTCTAGTATTGAACTGTATTGTTGCTGTATTGTCTCCCGTTATATTGTAAAGTGCTGAGCAAACCGTTGGAGCTATATAATTCCTGTATAATAATAATAACATAGATATAATTAGTCAGATTGCCAGCATGAGCCTGGGGGAACACCTCCTGCTAAACCTGTCAATGTGCAGTTAAGGGATTCTCAGCTCTGTAAAACTAACTATGCTATTCAAAAAGGACAGACCCACTCTAGACAGCCACAGCCATGGGCAAAATATTAGTTACACTCCCGAACCCCCCAGTACAGTCACTCAATACTGAATGCAGGTTCTGCAGTGTTGATAAAGAAGCCTAAACAACAAGTTAAACCAATTAGTGGGCTACTAACACTACCAAGGAAGCATGCAACTATGAGATGCTTCTTAGTAGACAGAATAATTAAGAAGCCTACAGAGGAGTATTTGTGAATTTCTGTATGACAAACATGGGTTCTTAGGTTACTGACTAAGTTTGCTGGCTTCAGCAATGACCTGTGAAGCAGTCTGCAGCTGTACCTGTTGCAGCCTCTACAGGATCGGTATGCAGCTTCTCACCTGGGCCCATGCTTGGCTCCTGTTCATCTATATCTGTGAAGGTAGGGTGCTGTATAAGGCTTCCTGGAAACATCACAGCACCCTGTCTGCCCTTTCACCATGTCTAAACAATGTCACTGGGTCTAAAAATGGTTACGTAATGAAAATGGAAGGGATTCATTTAAAAATGCCATTAGCATGTTAACGAGGGGGTAAGGCAGAACCATAGAAGACAGAATAAGCATGAGTTTTAAAAGATTTGTATGGGATATTAAATAAAACTACCTTTTTTTGAGCTACAGCAGCTCGGTGCAATTTGTCTTTTAATTCCTTGTATTTTTCTTCTATCTGAGACAGGTTCTCCTGTAGTTTATGTTTTTCTTGTAGCCATTCAATTCTATTTCCCTCAAGTTCTCTGTAGAAAAAAAAACAAACAAAAAAACATATAAGTCACAGTGTCATGAACAGGCTTATGGCAGCATCTTTAGTGTTAAGGAAATGAGACCAGTGATAGAATGAAGTTTATTAGCTGGACAAGGTCTCACAGTACACAGAGAATTTATCTTCACAACAAAACAGAGATCACAAAAGATGTGAAAATATACACTGCTCAAAAAATGTAAGGAACACTTGAAAACATATCACATCTCAATGGGGAAAAATATGCTGGATATCTATACTGATATGGACTGGGTAATGTGTCAGGAATGTAAGGACGCCCTATAATTTGATGGAAATGAAAATGACCAACCTACAGAGGACTGAATTCAAAGACATCCCAAAAATCAATGTGAAAAAATGATGCAGCAGCCTAGTCCATTTTGCTGAAAGTTCATTGCAGCAACTCAAAGTAGTTTGTATGGCCCCCGTGTGCTTGTATGCACGCCTGACAACGTCAGGGCATGCTCCTAATGAGACGACGGATGGTGTCCTGGGGTATTTCCTCCCAGATCTGGACCAGGGCATCACTTAGCTCCTGGATAGTCTGAGGTGCAACCTGGCAGCGTTGGATGGACCAGAACATGATATCCAAGAGGTGTTCTATTGGATTTAGGTCAGGCAAGCGTGGGGGCCATTCAATGGTATCAATTCCTTCATCCTCCAGGAACTGACTGCATATTCTCACCACATGAGGCCAGGCATTGTCATGCACCAGGAGGAACCCAGGACCCACTGCACCAGCGTAGGGTTTGCTAATGAGTCCAAGGATTTCATCCTGATACCTAGAGGTCTGTGCCTCCCTCCATGGATATGCCTACCCAGACCATCACTGACCCACCACCAAAACTGTCATGCTGAACAATGTTAAAGGCAGCATAACATTCTCCATGGCTTCTCCAGACCCTTTCATGTCTGTCACATGTGCTCAGTGTGAACCTGCTCTCATCTGTGAAAAGCACAGGGCATTAGTGGTGGACCTGCCAATTCTGGTGTTCAGTGGCAAATGCCAATCAAGCTCTATGGTGCCAGGCAGTGAACACAGGGCCCACTAAAGGACGTCGGGCCCTCAGGCCACCCTTATGAGATCTGTTTCTGATTGTTTGGTCAGAGACAATCACACCAGTGGCCTGCTGGAGGTTATTTTGTAGGGTTCTGACAGTGCTCATCCTGTTCCTCCTTGCACAAAGGAGCAGATACCGGTCCTGCTGATGGGTTAAGGACCTTCTATGGCCCTGTCAAGCACTCTTAGAGACTGCCTGTCTCCTGGAATCTCCTCCACACTCTTGAGACTGTGCAGGGACACACAGCAAACCTTCTGGCAATGGCACGTATTGATGTGCCATCCTGGTGGAGCTGGACTGCCTGTGCAACCTCTGTAGGGTCCAGGTATCGCCTCATGCTACCAGTAGTGACACTGACCCTAGCCAAATGCAAAACTAGTGAAAAACACATTTAGAAAAGATGAGTAGGGAAATGTCAGTGGCCTCCACCTGTAAAACCATTCCTGTTTTGGGGGTCATCTCATTGTTGCCCATCTAGTGCACCTGTTGTTAATTTTATTAACAAAGCAGCTGAAACTGGTTGACAACCCCCCCTGCTAATTGACTGGTGAGACCAATATCCCAGGAGTTTAACTGACTTGATGCTATGCTCTGATTAAAAAGTGTTCCTTTCATTTTTTTGAGCGGTGTACATAACCTATAGGTGTTACAAATGAAGTGCACTCTTTGAAGTGCAATATAACATGCCTAATGAATCCTATATATTATCCAAGACCAGTCCAGAAAAAAAAACTAAGAAATAAGACCTTAATATGCATGAGACAGGTAATTTTATTCAACAAAAGAGTTTTCACCAACTTCACTTTGTGTTTTGTCTCTTGTGTGCACACCACCATCAATGAACCATCCTATCTGTTTACATTAAAATGGTGCGTGCCAAGGCGAGTGGACAATCTGATGTAAAGGGATATGGGTGAAGGGGATGCTGGACAAGAGTCACACTAACTATATTTGAATATTTAGCTACAAAAAGGGTATAGTGTCAAACCTGTAACAAAGGTGGCAAAATATGGATAACAAAATGTATTTAAATTGTTCGGACATAAGTTACAGCATAAAGAATTACTTTTATTGATTATAACTATAGACAGATGTATCTTGCATTAAAATAAAAAATGTTAATAAAATCAACCATAATAAAAGTTAGTCTCACTTTTCTGCATCATGCTGAGCCTTTTCCGCCTGGCTTCTAGCACTGCGATTTTCCTGTTGAAGATGTTCTAACTTTTCTCTCAGTTTCTCATTAGCACGCAGCAAATTATTTTCAGACTCTGATAAAGATGCTATTTGAATTTGTAAGTGCTTCATTTCCTGTTTAAAAAAAAAAACAAAAAAAAAAAAAACAGAAAATGATCAGCTACTGCACAGTCATAGTGTTTCTGGAGTATAAATGAAGACTACTGCAAGATACCACAATATGGATAGAGAGCGTGATCATTAATTACTGTTGGGGTAACATTCAATAATTCAAAGGGGTGACCTGTCAGCTAAAAATGTTTCCTTCTAAGACCCTAAAGCCCAACATTTGGTCTGTGGGTTTTATGTGTTTTATTACCCATTGACCCTGCCAGTAGATCAGTTATTCTGTCACCTCGTTTGACAAACCGAGCTGTCAAAAATGTTTCAGTTACAGGATCCTGGGCAAACCATTTAACACTGACAATGGTGTTTACCAACAGTCGGCTTTTATTTATAACATTTAGGCCTTGTTCACATCATATGTGCAGAAAAACTGATGGAAACTGACACACAGATTTCACTTGCAGAGATATCAGTTTACATCAGTTTTCATGCACGTGTCAACGCGTTTTATACATGTTGCAAATTCCAGCACAGAAAAAATCTGCACATGATGCTAGTGTTGTTGATTTTGTTGTGCCCTGAAAGGACATGTGCAGAAAAACTGATGTCTCTACACCATGGTGTGTGATTTCACTGCAGAACAAACAGCATCATTACGGGAAGAAACAAATAATGAAGATAATAGCAGCATCGGCAGGTAATAAAATAGTGCAACAGAAAGGGCTCCGAAAAAACAAAACTACTGTGTGAATACTAGTGACATCATGATTGTAATTTATGATTTGCTGATAGTTCCAATTTAAGTGTGGCTAGATTACCTGGAAATCCAAACAAGCACACCAAATGAATGGTGAAAACAACCACATAGGGAAAGACTAGGTTCATACTGTGTGGGGTTGGTTGCAGGTGCAGAAATCGCAGCTGTTCCATCACCCGCAACTACAATGTGCTGCTTTGTAGAGATGTGCAGCCTGGCATTCACCCTTAAAGTGCGTTTGCGGTGCAGGAACCACAGGGAAATAGCATTGTACAAATGCACTATGCAATCTCCCTGCGGCCATGTTTTTAAAATGGTGCGATTCAAATAAATAGGGTGCCATACACAAACGCAGGCTGCAACCCTGCACAAGTGTGAACCTACGGTAAAGGAAGACAAATGACTGGCTGTAAAAGCCATTGCCTTCTAGCTGCTACACTAGGAGTGGACAGATAGTACACACCAGGAATACTAAGGCTAAAAAAAACATATTGTACAATAATTTCTGCTTTTAATTATATAGTAATATTTACCTGTTAAAAACAAAAATAACTAATGAAGACAGCTTTCTGTAGTCTGCATGTAAAACTAATTCATGTTCTACATGCATCAGCATCCTTACTTGTCTGAGCTCTGCTGCATCATGGACTTCTTTCTTTATCTGTTCTGCATAGGACACCTGTTGCTGGAGTTTAGATCTAAAAAGGAAGAAACAAAAGAGTTTAGCCATAGCTAAAAGATTACTTGAATACCACCAAATATTTAATGTGCAATTAAATAGATATAGAAATATTAAGGAGTCCCCAGATTTATCGAAACAAAAAAAGAAGAAAGTCCTTTTTTATCTCAGTTGATGCGCCTACAATGTATTTTCTCCCCACTTGGGCAATATTAACCACTGAAGCCCAAGCAGTATAGGGACTGCTCCCAGGTATGTGTATTAATAGGAATGGCCCTGAATTAGTCACATAGAAAATCTGTGTGATAATGGACATTTCAATGATCACTAGGTATCTCCTGCATTGTCCATATACTGTAAGAAATGTTGAGAAAATAAGCATCACTTGTTGGCATAGGGTAGTGTCTGGGCAGCCTTTTTTATACATGTATTTAAATAACATTTACCAGAGAAATAGTTTATTTCCATAAAACCTAGACAGGTGCAGTAATGTAATATTACATTGCATACTTAAGTAGTAAACTTGCATGTTGTTAGTAGGCACAGTCTGGTGCCACATCATATTGTTACAATGCATGGCCACCTCTCGGATATACAGCTACAGCCCCCCAAAGACCCTATGTGCATACTGAAATTATTAATGCACTGAGAAAAATTAAACTGCAAACACTGAGCTCCTTCACAAACTGCTATTTGCCTTCCTGTCTCCGACCCCAATATAGGAGTTCTCTAAAAAAAAAAAAAAAAATTCTGGAATTAGAGGTTTTATTCTTTTTGAAAAGGGGGGTCCAGCTGAACAGGGAAGGCAGTTGGATATTGTACAGTAATTGTAAGATTTCACACTGTATGATGGCTGTTCTAGCACTGCAGATTTTACTTTGCATAACCTTATTAGGGGAAAGTGCTAAGAAACAAGTGATAACTAGCAATGCATCTGTTGCCTTGCTAGCTGCAGTGTTGGACATCCATGTGTTGAGGAGGGGCACCCTATCTAACATTGCAGCTAGCACACCTAGGAAAAATGGGTAAGGTACTACATGTTCCATCAGGACCTGAATACTATGAAAAACTGATACTGTTTTAAATCAGCTTGTGATTTATGCAACATTGCTCCACTGTGCATACAGATAAGTGACACTTATTTTCTAGTTCAGCAATGCAGCTTACTAGAACACCTCCAGCCTATTCATAGGACAATGGCTTATCTTCATCAATTCTGTACAGGGGGTTTAACCAGAAAGCAGTAATGGTAAACCAGAGAGAAGTGGAGTGATCTTCCTGACTATCAAATGTCAGAATATCACAATAAAGGTTGTCCAAAAATTGCAAACCGGTCCGTAAGACAGTAAACAGAGTATTTAGCCATTTGCCTCTCCACTGAGAGTTTAGCTCCACTTTAAGCAACCATTTCTAAAATATAGCCTGCTATAAAAATTAAAAACGCACACTCAAGTATTTATACAATTAAAAACTAACCTTAAATTCTGAAGTTCCTTTCTGGCAGATTCCTCTGCTAACAGAGCAATCTGAACCTTTTCTTTGAGTTGATTTATTTCTGTGTGGTTATGGTGGTCCTGATCCTCTTTATACTTCTCCAATTCAGTTACTCTGTTTTCTAGCTCCAGCCTAAGGGAAAATACAACAGCCAACTAAATTTAAAAACAGGGAACCACACATGAATTGGAATAAACAAGCAGGTACGTGTACAGTACAGTACAGAGTTACGCCATTGCTGACCTTTCAGCCAGGATTGTAGCAGTTTCCTGTAGGCCTGCTTCTTTGGCAGCTTGCACTTTACGTATCAGTTCACGCTCTCTCTCAGCCAGTAGCTCCTTTTGGCGTTCTAGAGTTGCTTTCAGAATCCCATTTTCGGTTTCTAATTCTGCCAAATAGAATTTTCCATTTTCAAAGTTCCTTTTTTTCTTACTCAGTAATAATTTCAACCAACTCTATGGCAGGTATAATAACTACAGGTTATTTGGGTACATTAATATTAACTCCTAAGCAGCGTGCAATAATTTTTTACTGATGCAAAGGCCAGTGCGGGATGGCAGGAATTAGAGAACACCACCACTCTTTAAAATTAGGAAACAAGCAGGCACTGATGTGCAATAAATGTAACTATACATAGTTTTAAAGTAAACTTATGCTGACAGAATTACAGAGGCTACCATTTATGTCTTCTTCTAAATAAACCATCGAAGAAACAGGTTACATTTCTTCTTGTAACTACTCTGGCAAGTCTTGCCAGGATGGTACAGGCTGAGGGTTTTATCAATAATTTATCAGTATAAGGCCTTGTACATACAGGCTTCAGTATATGAGAAGCCAATGTGTACAGAAAACCTTTACAAAAGTAAGTGTAAAGCATTTGGAAAGCAGCTATTTTGAAGCCTTAAGGGGATATTAAACATAGATATTAATAAGTAAACTGATTTTCACTTTAAAACAAGCTACTTGCTGGTTTCAGCAGGCTTTTAAGTATTAGTGAAGCTTACCATCAGCTTGCTTAAAGTGACAGTCATCGCTCCCCCTACCACCACCAATCAAGAGCTGAATACTGCTCTAAAGGCTTTAAAAAAAAGCTGTGTAATGCTTGTTGAAAGCTTTTCAAATAATTTGAAAACAGTTTTTAGACAAGCTGAAGCCCATATAACAGGGCTTGTACAGTCTGTCTTATCAGCTACTGAAAACCCATATGATTGCTCCTTTGCATCTTGTTTGTCTTCAGTATAGACGTGCCCTAAAGAGAACCCAGAAGGAGCTTTATATTACCGTATTTTTCGCTCCATAAGACGCACCTAGATTTTAGAGGAGGAAAACAAGAAAAAAAATATTCTGAACCAATGGCCTGCAGATATAGAACAGGAAATGACCAGAGACTGCAGACATACTACAGGAGATGACCAGAGACTGCGGACAAACTACAGGAGATGACCAAAGACTGCGGACATAGTACAGATGACCAGAGACTGCGGACATAGTACAGCAGATGACCAGAGACTGCGGACACAGTACAGGAGATGACCAGAGACTGCGGACACAGTACAGGAGATGACCAGAGACTGCGGACACAGTACAGGAGATGACCAGAGACTGCGGACACAGTACAGGAGATGACCAGAGACTGCGGACACAGTACAGGAGATGACCGGAGAATGCGGACACAGTACAGGGGATGACCAGAGACTGCGGACACAGTACAGGAGATGACCAGAGACTGCGGACATAGTACAGGAGATGACCAGAGACTGTGGACACAGTACAGGAGATGACCAGAGACTGCGGACATAGTACAGGAGATGACCAGAGACTGCGGACACAGTGCAAGAGATGACCAGAGACTGCGGACATAGTACAGGAGATGACCAGAGACTGCGGACACAGTACAGGAGATGACCAGAGACTGCGGACACAGTACAGGGGATGACCAGAGACTGCGGACACAGTACAGGAGATGACCAGGGACTGCGGACACAGTACAGGAGATGACCAGGGACTGCGGACACAGTACAGGAGATGACCAGGGACTGCGGACACAGTACAGGAGATGACCAGGGACTGCGGACACAGTACTGGAGACGATCAGAGACTGCGGACACAGTACAGGAGACGATCAGAGACTGCGGACACAGTACAGGAGATGACAAGAGGCTGCGGACACAGTACAGGAGATGACCAGGGACTGCGGACACAGTACATGAGATGACAAGAGGCTGCGGACACAGTACAGGAGATGACCAGAGACTGCGGACACAGTACAGGAGATGACCAGAGACTGCAGACCTTTGGGGACAAGTACCCGCTCCCACTTCCACGGAGTCTTGTGGGACACGTGACAGGTCCCAGAAGACTACAGGTGGCAATTCACAAAGTGCAGCGCTTCTCGCGCATGCGCAGTGGGCACCCGGCTGTGAAGCCATCAGCTGTCACAGCCGGGTGTCCACACTGCAGATGCCGGTGCCGGGGAGAGAAGACGGCCGGTGAAAGCAGGACACCGCTGGTCCGAGGAACAGGTAGGACCGAGGAGCGGGTTCTTCTGCACAGTAGAGCCGAGCGGCCGACCCATATTCTAACAGGGAGGCTGCGGGAATACCGGGCCGGCCGTTCCATATTCGCTCTATAAGACACACAGAAAGTGCGTTTTATGGAGCGAAAAATACGGTATATTTTTAGGAGGCTGTACATTTTTTAAAATCAAATAACACCATAATTACTGCATTAGAACACATTTTCATAAAAAGAAACAATATACAGTACATGTTTCAAATCAGGTCATATTTTAAAATAATTGTGTTAGGGATTCACTACCTTCCAGCTGATTTTGAATTTTGTCTTTATCTTTCTCAGCTTCATTCTTTGCTCTGGCAGCTTCTAATTTTATGTTGGTAATTTCAATGTTGTGGGAATGCTTTAGTTTATCAATCTGTATTATAGAAAATAAGTATGTGTTAGCACATAATAGTCGATATACCAAACCATTTCAGTTTCAGTATATGCAAACATAACTTCCCCTTTAACCCAATACGATTTTCAAATCCAGCACCGTATTAAAATACAAGAACATTGCATGAATGTTATCCTATGGGCGCATGCTTACAATGCTTCTTCCAAATTTACGGTTTTGATTTCCTACTTATAAAGATATTTAACAAGGACACTTTTCCACTCTTGAGTGACATCACAACACAACTGATGTAGCTTACCTATCCCATTTGCTTACTGGGACTGCCCTTTCACCTATCCTGGAAAATGATTTTCTAGATTTAATTTGTCATCAAATAAATGTATGGTTATACAAGCAGGGGTGTTAATGCAAACAGATAAAGTGGAAATGCCTGGGCCAGCAGCTTCAGGGATTTCAAGCTGGATTTTGCAGCTGCAGAGTTTCACAAAACACAACAGCATAGAAAAACAAGCAGGAAGAGTCTATCACAACTCAAATCACAAAAAAAGGTAACTTGCCAGAACTGACCAGACAGTGCCAGAATGTAGGTCAGTTTGCCAGGTCATTTCTGGAATGACTAATCTCCAGGAGGGCCTGCTTAAGATTTGTGCCCACTGTTGATCCAAAGGAAGGCAAAAAATTCCCCCAGTAAATAATCCAATTTGCTTCAACGGGGGAAAAAAAAAATCTTTCCTGGATCCCCAAGAGGCAATTGGATATTCCCTGAATCAACTTTACCTATAAATATTAGTATCCAGGTTTATTATGTTTATCTAGGAAAGAATCCAGTCTCTTTTTAAAAAATAATCTACTGAGCTGGCCAGAACAGGTTCTTGAGGGAGTCTATTACACATTGTTTGGGGACAGTCTGGGGAATGCAGTGGCATGTGTTAAAAGAAAGAACTCCTCTTCACTATGAAAGAAAGACGCTCATATTTACTATGGCTTTTTACTAGTTTGTCATTGGTTGCTATGGGTAACAACAGTTTTATAATTGGTTTCTAAAAGTATTTTTCATCAGTTTTCCTTTATTTGTTAAAAGTACCACCGCATTTATAATTGGCTTTATATTAACAGCCCTTGTAAAGCTTTTGGTCACATCCACATTTTATGTTGCACACCCCATTTTGCCTCCCCTCACATTCCCACTTTGCAAAAATCTCCCCCACCACCAGGCTAGGGGCATTGTATCAGTTACCAGGTATATATATATGCAGGTGTATGCAGTGGATATGCATATGCGGTAATCAAAGGTGGTGCTGTGCTGTATATTCTTCTGACATCTAAACTGTATACATTACATATGCCTGACCCCAGAGCTCTGTGCATTATCCACTTCTGACCCCCTTACTTTGTATATTACACATCTGACCCCTGTACTCTGTACATTACATTTTTCTAACCCCTGTACTCTGTACATTACATTCTTCTAACCCCTGCACTCTGTACATTACATTCTTCTAACCCCTGCACTTTGTACATTACATTCTTCTAACCCCTGCACTTTGTACATTACATTCTTCTAACCCCTGCACTCTGTACATTACATTCTTCTAACCCCTGCACATTACATTCTTCTAACCCCTGCACTCTGTACATTACATTCTTCTAACCCCTGCACTCTGTACATTACATTCTTCTAACCCCTGCACTCTGTACATTACATTCTTCTAACCCCTGCACTTTGTACATTACATTCTTCTAACCCCTGCACTTTGTACATTACATTCTTCTAACCCCTGCACTCTGTACATTACATTCTTCTAACCCCTGCACATTACATTCTTCTAACCCCTGTATTCTGTACATTACATTCTTCTAACCTCTGTACTCTGTATGTATGCTCAGGTTTAAGCCCCACCCACTATTGCCACAATTTCGCAACACCCATCACTGACCTCACCAGTGCACTGTGCATGCCATTATTGGTTCCACCCACTGCTCTACCCCCTACTCTGCCTCCATTCTTTTGACATTACCATTTTCAAAAGTTTCCAGGTATGTCAGTCACTTTCTGGTCATACACCTCTAAGCTGTGTTCCCAGCAAAAAGTCAAGTTATTGAATATTGCAATGTAAAATAGATGGATCTTTTTGTCCAAAAAAAAAAAAAAATGTAAATGTGTTTAAGTGGTTATCTAAACACAAACTTTTAATAGCAAAGTTATTACTGGACATAATACATTACTTTGCTAGTGAGTGTATGAGCCTTTCTTTCAGCTTCCAGCAGTTTCTTATTTAAAATGTCATTTTGTTCTGTAGTCGAGTGAAGCTCATTTTCCAGCCGTTCAAGGCTCAGCTTCAAAGACTGCTTCTCTGCCTAGAAAGGATGAATAGGCATTAGTGTAAACTCACAAAACAATAGCATTCAAAAACTGAGGGATGAATACATCACACTGTTCACCTATGATCAAATGATTCATCCACAAAATGCAAAAACAAGAGGACCAATCATAAGAAACCATACTAATCTGTATTAGTAATGTTTACTGAATTTCATTACAGACTATACTAAAATATTTCACCTTGCCATAGGCTTTACATGTTTAGGTTACAAAATAGTTTGCAGAGAAGCAGATACCTTGCAGTTTTCAAAGAAGCAAACTACACCCCTTTCTTGCATCATCCTTCCATGTGCTCCTTGCTGCAAAGGCCAGGTATAGGTTGGGGTGGTTGCCATTTGTGTGTACTATTGGTGAACTGTTGAGGGGACGCACTGCATACCTTCACTGCCATTGTGCTATTGCTGGGTGTAAAGTGTGTCCCTATACCTTTAAGGAGGGGTGGGTTCATCCAGGCATACCTGCCCTCAATTTATCCATTATTATATATGTGCTCAAACTTTGGAGACTCAATTTATAGAATTAGTACACTGGGGTGCCGTGAGATGGCCTTTGCAGCTTATCCATATGTTTACAAATGTGTGCAAACCAAATCCCTTATTTTAACATGAACTGCTAGACAGGGTTAATTCGGTTTGTTGCAGGCTGGCAAATAAGTGAGCTTGGAATTTTTGTTTTTTGACATGCATAGCCCTTCCATGTGCTCCTTGCTGCAAAGGCCAGTTATAGGTTGTGGTGGTTGCCATTTCTTTGTACAAGAGAAGCAGATACCTCCTTAGACCTGTTGACCACAAATTTGCTATATTAGTAAGCTCTCAGTAAAGGTCTAATAGTCAATAGTCCGGTACCGCCTTTTGCAACCAGAGTGCCTTCTGGGTTCCTCAGGGGTGTCTTGGCAAAGTGCCTAAAAACATCATCCCTAATTGCCTACAAATTACAAGTTAGAAGGTGAGTCAAAGCCTGCCTTTGTGTCACACAAAGCCATAGGTTTTCATTGTGCACCATTACAGCCTTGGATACTGTGCTGGCCAGCTGCTGGCATCCTAAAAACCAATGACGTCATTGGCTGATCTAGAGGACATTGAATGCCTGCACAGCATCCTCGTTTGCCCCTCCCTATCCATCTCCATCAGCACTGGGGTTATGTTAGATGAGTTATGAGGAGAAGCCCTGGAATACTAGTCAGTACCAGTGTGCAAAGGTATATTGCTTTGTAAGAATAAATCACCTCTAATATTGGGTATCCTAAGTGTGTGGATGCTGCTGCATTATGTAAAATTATTCATTAAGTGCTTTACGTTTTGGAATGGGGTACCTTGAGATTGTGCATAATTTTATATTTCAATATTTTTATTGAGAAACAAGCATAGAAAAGCATAAAACGAGATGGCAAAAAAAAAAGTCCACCTACATGGTGGAACGAGATATAGAATCAGAATCATAACACTGATAGGCATGCAAAAAGATGATCGAAAAGTGGCATTACAAATACACACAGAGAGTGCCATAACCATCAAGACATACAGGTTTCATAAATCAATAAACAGAAATTGAAC
Source organism: Staurois parvus (assembly GCF_062004578.1). Taxonomy (NCBI): domain Eukaryota; kingdom Metazoa; phylum Chordata; class Amphibia; order Anura; family Ranidae; genus Staurois; species Staurois parvus. The sequence continues at coordinate 30,983,714 of NW_028317821.1, forward strand.
CAAAGGAATGAACCAAATGTGACAGAAATAATTCAGCGAATAGAGTAGAAAGAGAGAGAAGAAAGAGAGAAAAGAAGAAGGAAATTACTCCTAAGGGAAAGGAAGAAAATAAGAGGGGGGGGGGGGTCAGCTGTAGGACTCTGATACAGTAATGTAATTAATCCAAGGCTCCCAAGTCCTCTCAAATCTGGACATATCGTCATCGACAATACTTGGCAGTTTATAGTTAACCATTATCCAGATAAGTTTTTGTTTCACCCTGTTTAACGGGATCAAAGATTGTTTCCAACTTCTAGCTATGGTAATGCAAGCCGCCAGTAATAGGTATAACATTAGTTTAGTCGATTTTTTGGGAACGTCAGAGGGTAGTATATTGAACACTTCCGGCGATCTACGGATACTAACTCCTGTTACTGAGTATATAAAATTGAATATGCGGATCCAGAACCTACTCACAACTGGACATTTCCACCAAACGTGGAACATGGTACCCTCTTGACCACAGCGTCGGAAACAGCTAGATGACAGCTAGATGACACTGAGGGATACATTATGGCTAGGCGAGTAGGAACCAACAAGATCAGTGTTAATCGAGATCTTCGATAGAGTATGAGCCGCATTCCGCCACGTATCTAAATCTAATGAACTATTTAAATCCCTCTCCCATTGGGTCATGTAGGATAATTTAGTGAGGGGATCAACCAATGAAGCATAAATAATGGATAAACGACCTCGCATCATTCCACTTGCCCCACAGGAGACCTCGAGGGAAGTAAGCGCACAAGGTTCTGTAAGTAATCTAAGTTTGCTATTGATAAAAGAGCGAAGTTGGTGATAACGGAATATTTCTCCATGAGGCATCTTATAATTAGTCACAAAATATTGAGGAGACCGAGGATGAACCGCATCTAAATAGTCTCCGATACGTAACAACCCCTTATTAATCCACCAGTGGAACCTCGAGGAAGACAGACCCGGGGAAAACTCAGGATTACTAAACACCGGGGCTAACGGGGTATGCGGAGAGGAGAAAGGTTTACGAGCTCCCCATCAATCCCACACCGATAAAGAATAGGATAGAGTAGGACACAAAATAGGAGGACGCAATCCACTGGTAAGCCACATGAGAGAACCAATAGCATATGGACGGCACGAAAGAGCCTCAATCCCAACCCATTGGGGGACACATCCCCTGGCCGTAGTACATGATAACTGTGCTATCTGGGCCGCCTGAAAGTATGCTAAAAGATTAGGGAGTCCCAAACTGCCATGCCTCTTCAGAGAAAATAAGGTAGATTTGTTAAGCCTAGGGCGTTTTCCCCTCCATACAAATCTAGAGACTGTTGCTTGTAGTAATAACAGTTCCCGTTTGGGGATCATGATTGGTAGTGTCCTGAAATAGTACAATAATCTTGGTAGAAAGGTCATTTTAATAGAAATAATTCTACCGAACCAGGAAAGTGAAAGATCCTGCCAGTCTAGTAAGCCATTTTTAAGTTGTTTGAAAAGCAGGAGATAGTTGGCCTTGTATAATGTCAATATAGATTTCATAAGGTGAATCCCTAGATAGGGGAGAGAACCAGGGGCCCATTGAAAATCAAAATTTTCCCGGTAGTAACGAGCCTCCAAATCGGGTAACGAGATATTTAAAGCAACTGTTTTAGATGAGTTAAGTGTAAGACCGGAGGCCTCAGAAAACCGATGAAACAAATGGAAGAAACCAGCCAGGGATGTTCGAGGATTGGATATGTACATGAGAACATCATCAGCAAATAGGGTGCATTTATGATCCCGTTGACCACAGTAAACACCCAAGATAGTGGGATCAGCGCAAATAGCAATCGCAAGTGGTTCCATTGCCAACGCAAACAGCAATGGAGAAAGAGGACATCCCTGTCTAGTCCCTCGTTCTATCGAAAAAGGGACTGATTTATATCCATGAATGGAAACTTGAGCGGACGGAGTAGAATAGAGGGCCCGCAACAGCGTCGTAAAATAAGGGCCAAACCCGAATTTGTCTAACGTTCTAAATAAATAGTCCCAGAACAGACTGTCCAATGCTTTCTGAATATCCAAGGACAGTAGTAGAATTTCCCTCTGTGGAGACCCGTCCCAATTGGACTGCACAGCTGACAGCAAAGCTATAGTCTGTCTAATTTGGTCCGATGTTTGTCGACCGCTTATGAATCCTGATTGGTCATCATGAATATATAGGGCCAAAAAGTTATGAAGACGTAGGGCCAGGATTTTAGTAACAATCTTTAAATCACAATTAATTAAGGAAATAGGCCAGTAATTGGAGACCATAGCGGCATCCTTGAGAGGCTTGGGAATGGCACTAATGAATGCCTTATAATGCAAATAATTAAAATAGAGGGCTATATGGGGCGTCAGAATATCAGGGAAAGCTTTATAGTAATTATTGGGAAGACCATCTGGTCCTGGGGCCTTATGAGAGGCAAGAGATTTCTCCGCATTCCCAATTTCTTCACATGAGATAGGTCGTTCCATCATCTCCCTATGGGCCTCCTGAAGTGAAATAGACTCCATAAAAGTATCAAGAGAAGAAGAAGAACCCCCTTTGGGCGAGCTATAAAGTTGAGTGTAGAAAGAATGAAATTTGTGGAGGATCTTACCAGGGTCCTGGAATAACGAACAGTTATCCAGTCTGAGTTTGGGGAGGGCCGTCTGGGAATGTCTGGGAGTTAGCTTGCGTGCTAATAGGGTGCCAGGTCTGTCCCTCCAAGTAAAAAATTTATGATTAGACCAACAAAGTTGTTTGTCAGCAGTGGTAGTAAGACACAAGTTAAGTTCCAGTCTGGCCTGGTCAAGTTTAAGTAACAAATCAGGACTGGGATTTTGCTTATGTTGTTGTCCCGGATAATTTTAGATTCGGTAAAGGACATTCGGCGAGAAAAGCAAAGGGACACCCCCCCCCGTTTTTTCTCTGTAGCATTAGCAAAAAAGCAGAGAGGGTAATTTTTATGGATATAGCGTGGAGAGAAGGAGGGGGGAAAATGCGTCTCCTGTAATGCAACTATATCTGCCCCAAGGGAGTGGTATGAGATAAAGGCCTGTATGCATTTGGATGGGGAATTAAGCCCTTGGACATTGTGAGAAATTAGACGAATACCTCCTCTAGTTGACCGTAGGGAAGACATTATAAGTAATAAAAGGAGCTAATCAGGATAGAGACCCCTCGTTCCCGAAAAGTGAAAAGGTCCCTAAGAGTCCTTAAATGTTGCCAGCTGACCCCAGAGAAGAACAAAAAAAGACAGAGAAAAATCGGAGAAAAAGGGAAGAGAAAGGAGAATACATTCGGAACACAAAAGTCTGAATGTCAAGTAACACGAAACAATACTATATAAATGAATCAAACAATGTACCAGGAAATACAGAGCAATAGCCCTGTGGTGGAATGGATCTGCCCAGAGAGAAGATCTCAGGGAAGAGTCTTCCAGTCAGGGAGAGTGCAAAGACACTCTCCGGCACCGACAGTAACAGTAACCCATCAGCAATAAATCAAAAGTATAGTGCATAAAAATATAAGAATACAACAATGAAACAGTTTGAAATGGTATTCAGCAAACAGATGCAATATAAACCCCAAGTGCCACCCCCAGCCCCCCCGCCAATCCCCCCACACCAATACAGCAGCAGCGGCCAACACTCTTAGGAGCCACAGAGAGGCCACCACCAATCAACACATCACAGGGAAAAGTCCCCAAACGGACACGGAAGTTCAAGAGATCTTCCCAGGTGGGTTCCGGGACCCCCTCTTCTTAGATGATGGTGTAGTCCACAATGGCTGGAGCAGCGGAGGTCGAGGAGCCGATCCTGTAGGGGAATGGGATGCCGGACTGCGAGAGATAATACCCAGCTGAAGCAGCAACTCCTCGCCATCCTGGAATGTAGCAAACCCAAAGGACTTTCCATTAAGAGTGAAATGCAGATGAAAAGGGTAGGCCCAACGATATCTAATGCCCTTTTGAACCAAGTGAGAGAGTAGTGGCTTGAGGGATCGCCGCTTCTGGATAGTGGCCGGAGAGACATCAGCAAAGATTTGTATCTTGTGCCCCATAAGCTCTAGGTCTGGATTCTCCCTGCCATACCGCATAACCGCTTCCTTGACCTGGAAAAAATTAGGCTTGACGATATCTCTAGGAGGCCCCCCTTGCCGGGGGGGGGGAATCAATGCCCTGTTAATAAGATCTATCTCCAGATGAAGGTCATCAATGTCGGGCAAAGCAGACTGCATGAGGGTGTGTGCGCAGCTAGTGAGCTCCTTAAGCGACTCAGGGAGTCCTCGAATGTGAAAATTGTACCGCCTGGCCCGATTCTCCAAATCATCAATTTTAGAGTATGCTTCCTCCAGGCGATCTTGCAAGTTGGTGATCATGTTAGAATTTTGGGAGACACTATGGGCTGTCACATCAACTTTAGCCTCGATACTATCCAGACGGTGGCCCAAGACCTGAAAATCCTGCTTAAGGTCAGCCGCCAATTTTGAGGTAGCTCTGTCCAGTTCGCGTTGCAGCAAATCTGCGAACCGAGCTCTCAAAGTCGCGTCACCAGAATATAGAGGCGGGTCAGGAGGAATTGTTGGTGAGGAAGCCGGGCTGTCATCTGCGGGCTCTGGACCGCTATGCTGGCTGGAAAGAATGGCAGCGATCTCGCTGCTCAATGGCGAGGAGGCAGGGGAGTCATGGCCCAAGGAACAGGCCGAAGCCTGGGACTCCGGTGGTACAGGGCTGGAAGGTGACTGGAGGGGCTGCAGGGAGTCACTCACCCCATCTGGTGATGCTGCTGCAATCCTCCTTGGTCCAGTGTGGGAAGAGGTGCCCGTTTTCTCCCTCTGGGGGAGAGGTGCTGCCGTGAGAGAGGCAGAGGAGGCACCAGGAGCCGCGGGCACAGATCCGGCCTCCATCTTGGATCTCCCAGTCCCCGCAGGGAGCTGCATCTGGGTGCCTCCACAACTCTTCACCACCGTTTTTCCAGGCATTATTTTGAGTGCCCGAGGTCCGGTTCAGGACAGGGGGGGGCCCCGGAGAGCGAGGCAGCACTATGCCCTTATATGGGCTGCTATCGGCGCCGGAGATGTGCAGAGCTAATGCCAGGACATCCGATCCCTGTGGCCGCGTATGCGCACCCTGAGATTGTGCATAATTTTAAAGGATGCCTTGACTGAAAAAAAGGTTGAAAAACATTGGTCCAGCAAGTAGGCCAAGTTACACGTGACAGAGGAGGGCTCCAAAAAATGCAATACCATTAGCACATTTACAGTGGGAGGTTGTGGATTCTGTATGTAGCCACCAAATGGGGGACAAATTCTTCTCCCTTGCAATGGATGACACCTGGAGACCAAGTTGTCAGTGCCAGAACAGAAGTCCAGAAAATAAGATTTTATTGCAAACTGGGAATTAAATGCAGTTTCATTATAACCTTATATAGTGGTTTTGCATATATTTTCTTTTTTTATTTATTTATTAAGGTCGAGTCTACAAAAAAAAAAAATAGGAAGAATAAAAACATTTTGACACTGTAAAATCCTTTTTTTGAGTACATTACAGGGCACAGGAGAAGCAATCAGGAACATCTGCCTTTAGAGGATTGGACACTGGCAAACAAGAGCTATAAGGGCAGTCAAGTCTTCCTACTCCCATGTAAAAGGATTTTACAGTAAGTCAGAAATCCTATTTTCTTACATTCTGTACATTATGGAACACAGGAGAAGTAGTCAGGAAAATAGGGATGTCGAAAGCAGTTCTATTGGGGAGGGGTGGGGGTAACACCGCCAACTTGCCTCTTTTTAAAAAAAAACAAACAGTAACAGAAGGGCCTCAAACGATGACAGAGCTGCTTGAAGAATCTTACAACTAGTTGGCATCAGCTGAGACATCCACCTGGCAAAACGTTAAGCGATTCTAAAGGTTCTTTTTTTTTTTTTTTGTAAAATAATAAACATGTTATAGTTACCTGCTGTGTGCAGTGGCTTTGCACACAGCAGCCCGGATCCTCCTCCTATTGGGTCCCCTGCAGGCTCTCCTGGCTCCTCCTGTCTGTCGGGTGCCCCCACAGCAAGCAGCTTGCTATGGGAGCACCCGTTGCTGTGTGTGTCCATTCACATACAGAGCTGTGGTTTGACCCTGCCCCCCTTCTCTCCTCATTGGCTGACTCATTAGTTACTCAGCCAATGAGGAGGCAGAGACACGGGACAGCCAAGGCTATCATTCACATCGCTGGATCGCGATGAGGCTCAGGTAAGTATTGAGGGGGCTGGGGGAGCTGCTGAACACAGAAAAGGTCTTTACCCTCATGCATATAATGCATGAAGGTAAAAAACCTTCAGCCTTCACAACCACTTTAAAACATATGATAGAAAAACCAGATGGCAGCTTTTCAAATCTGTGGAAAAGATGTCTTATGCTAAAAAGCCCAAGAGTCACTAACTGACCTAATGGAGTGTGCCGTAATGGGAAAAAGACAAACCTTGTTTCGGAGAGAATAGACTTGAATTATAATCTGTCAAACCTCCTAACAATGTTGCTAACAGGAACCTTTAGAATTGAAAAACAGAGTCAGACTGTCGTAAGAAAGATGCAGCTGAGAGATAAACTCGAACAGCAAGCACCACATCCAGACAATAAAGAAAAATCTCCTTAGGGAGTTTCTGAGCAGGATAGAGAGATGGTGTGGCAATGATAAGTGGGAAGGAAAAATCCACCTTGTTAAGAAAAGTGGCTTTGGGCTTCAGAACCACTTTCTCTTTTTATAGCATAAGAAAAGAAAAGGTTCCCTGAAGGATAAGGCTGCTAATTCAGAAACTCACCTCACAAATTGATGGCACAGGGAAAGGAAACCTTGTGAGTAAGGATAGACAGAGAAATACTCCAATAGATAGAAAGGGTAGTTTTTGAAGAACCGACAGAACCCATGAGATCCCATGGCATCACTGGGGGACACACAGGAGGAGCAATTGTGGCTAATAACCTCCACAAAGGCCTTCACTAAGAAGTGAGAGGAAAGTGGTCTTTGAAAAAGAACCCCAAGGTCAAAATTTGACTCTTGATGGTACTCAAAACCAAATGCTCATCCAGATCAAACTGAGAAAAAAACAAGATTCGTTCCATAGAGAAGTTGATTTCAAGAGTGTAAGGATAACCAAATCTAATTATCTTTTTGAACCTGGGCTACAACAGCCAGGCCGTCAAACCATGAAGCAGGGTAGCAAATGAGTCCTTGTGACAGAGGATCTGGATGAACCAGAAGGGCCCACAAACAATCTGCCAGCAGTACGACGAGCTTTGAGTACCACATTCTCCTGGGCTATTTTAGTGCAAAGAGAATCACTGGAATGCCCTCCATCTTGATTCTGCAGAGCAGAAGAGGAAGGAACTTCAGAGGAGGGATGGTGTAGATCAGGTTGGACTGATCCCAGGGAGTCACCATCCACTGCACAGGATCCCTGGACTTGGAGACAAAACTCGTCAGTTTGTTGTTGAACTTGTCTAACATCTCCTACCTGCAATAGGGGACATGAAACACCTTGGAATAAGGAGACCACTCTATGGAGCCCCGATGCTGATGACTGAGGAAATCTGCCTGCCAATTGTCCAGGCCGCAAATGTGCATGGTGGACTGGACCAGAATGTGAGGTTTTTCCCAAGCCAGTTTTTGGTCAGCTTCTCTTTGAGCTTCAGGACTTCTGGTTCCTCTTTGATGGATACTGTATGCTACTGCTGTGGTGTTGTCTAACTGACGAGTCAAGAGGTCCAATGTTTCAGGGTCAACCGAAATTCTGTGACCTACAGTATACTGATTGGGACCAAGCTTCATCTGGTGACCCCCCATATACCAAGAGGGTATCCAAGACTCCTCTCCAGCCTGATAATTTTGCCTCCATCATGGGAACATTCAAAAACGGTAAGAGAAGAAAAGTTCTTAATTCCAGTGCTGAATTCATGACCTACCATGCCAGGGCAAACCTGGTTTTGCAGATCGAGCAGATACAATGGTCCTTAGGATAAGCGCTCTTGTCAGAATGTTGAGTTCTAGCAGTTTGGAGTGGTATTGGACATATAGAACTGCCTCGAAGCAGGCCACCATTAAACCCCAAAACCTTATGTAATATGTTATGTAAACAGTGAACAGGTTTGAAATGACATGGAATCACTTTTTCTCTGTGAGAATGGTTGCTCCAGAGCAGTGTGGAGATCTGCCAATGTGGGTACATTGACAAGTTTGATAACACAAAGTGGATTACGCTATGGACCCAAAGGTCCAAATCGTCCCAGGACCAGGTAACTGCAAAGGCCAGCAGACATCTCCCCACTTTCAAAAGTGAGGGTACTGACCTTAGTTGCAGCAGCTGCATTTTAAACTTGCAGACTTTGGAGAAACAAAAGGATTTATTCTGTCCTAAGAAGATGTTTACTTTAGTATTCAGTCAGTAGATAGGAGCTCTAGTATATCCTTATATACTTTGCTGAAAGAAACTTTTTTTTATAGTTCAATGTTCAATGGTTCAAGCTGAAATTAACACACAGGTATACAGTAAAAGTCAGAGCAGTGACTTCTGCCCCTCATTCTTTAGGTTTCAGTTAGAGACAGAGAGGCAGATACCCACAAAGAGCCTCTGATGTGCTCTATCTTTAGAAAACCTACAATGTCCTAGAAATTCTTTGATAACCTGTATCAAAGTGGATACAAAACCTACTTGAATGATGTTTAGTTTTCTAAAGCACAGGTTGTTAACTTTAGTAAAACCAGACCCCAATAAATTCCTCCAAAACCTTACATGCCCCAACAAACCCAACATGCCCAAACATTTACAGCAGATGTAGAGTAATGTGGGTAGCCAAGGCTTGGATCCACACCTTTGCATTTTTTTTTAAATCAGTAGACACACATCAAAATACATGTCAATGCATGTGTCAATCATCTGAGTTAAAGTGGGAGTAAACTCCTCCCTTGGTTGAAGTTTACCTGTAAGTAAGCCTATAATAAGGCTTACCTATAGGTATGGTAAATATCTCCTAAACGAGCACCGTTTAGAAGATATTTACTCTAGCAGCAGCAGGTGATGTCACCAGCGCATGCTATCTGAAAGAACGGCATAGCCCTGCCATTCCTTCAGAGCCCTATGCTGTAAAGAGTGACTCCCGCACGCAAGTGCAGGAGTGACGTCATCACGGCTTGGCCATTCCTAAAAAGGAGAAGTACAGCCAAAGCTTTTTTGGCTGTACTTCTCTTGTAGATCACATGAGTGCAGTTTGTCCTGCACTCCTGTGACCCATTTTCAGCTGACAGCACACTGAAGTCCGCTGTTGGCTGATGTCCCTCAGCCGGTCCAGGCAGAAGAAAGATCCCGACTTTGAAGTCGTCCTTCAATTTCTGGAGGGGCACCTGGCTCAGCCTCTCAGCGAAGCGAGCCTGAGCCAGTCGCTCCCTCCCCTCCACAGCCCACTGCTGCATAATGTGATAGCTTGTGGTGCATACTAGCACATTATGACTTACACTGCCCAATTTTTTTTTTGCTGCGGTTTACTACAGCGTTACGGTGTGCATGGACATTCAACACAAAGTACATTGTAGCATGTGTTAAAAACGCGTAACGCACGTTAACTCACAACATGCATTTTGATGAATTCAGCTTAACACTTTACTATTGTTTACATTAAACTAATTATTTAAGGGCCATTTAGAACACATTACATGCGTTAGCATCTTGCAAATGGGCGTGACATTTCAAATGGCACCCAAGAGCACTAAGGCTAAACACTGCAACTTGCATACATCGTAACGCAACACAGTACACAGAGACTTACTATGTAATGTGCTGCATGAAACAAACTGATCTGTTTGTACAGTGTATTAAACAAGCAGATCAGTTTGTTTTACCTAATTGACACATTTATGTTTCAAGTGATACAATGTAATATCTAACATCTGATACTCCCTCTGCTGGTATAATCATGAATTAACAGCATTACTATTGGTTTCAATACACCTGTTTTATACAATTGTTTTTGAAAAATACAGGGAAAATACCACCATTAACATTAGTAGAAGTATGTGCTGTCCAGTTGCAGCTATTTTAATTTAACCTGTGGAATTATGAAGTTCTTCTGAGCCTTGTAGTCCATCAGAATCTCTGATAAAAACAGCTGTGTAATTTGCAGCAGTTAGGCATGAGAAAGGGCACGTGTCCCTTAAAATCACTGCCTGTTAGCTCCACTGACTTTCCACTAGACACTGCAGATGCTGCTCCCTTGACATCTATGAGGGTCCAGCGAAACACCACCGGCCTCAGGTTGACAGCTGGCCAGCTTTCCGTTTTTCTGGATCTATGCCTCTGGCTATGCTGCAACATAGATCCTGTGTATGTCTCTGTCTGGATACCGAACATGTAAGTGGATATTATTCTAATTGTTATTCTAATTGTTCAATAATATACCTGGCCTTTGTTCTACTTCCATTGTATACACTAGCTGGATTTTACCCTGCTCCACAGAAGGCGCTGCAGAATAGGTTTCTACTGCTTCCCATATGGACTCTCCTGATGCAGATGAACCATTTTAATCTCACCCATCTGGAACTGTTTTGAGGTACACTAAGATTTGTGTAAAGAACAGACCAAATGGACCCTACAGTCATGCTTATGTAAATATGTGCACTACTCTTAAGTTCTTTTTAATTCATTTATTTTTTTAAAATAACCTTCCTTAACACAATACACATTAACAAGTGACAAAACACATGTTGACACACATATAAGTTAACACATCACACCAGAATGGTGTGAAAAGAGTTGTGAGAAGTAAGGCCCTAAACATTCTAAATATAATTTAAAAAAAAACAAACTGCAAGACAGCTGAATTATGGTGCAGGGACAATATACAGTGACAGCCAGCAATATAGTACCTACCTATGTTCTGTTACCCTCCTGTTAGCCTCGCTCCCTGTACTCACAATTCCAGCATCCAGTGCCCTTCCAGCTGCAGAGTCCAATTACCAGAGACTGAGACGGAGCTCTGATCCTGAGCCACTCTACACAGCCTGGACTTTCAGCTCAGTGCCAGCAGGGCCAGGAAGCTCCTGTGCCAGTCTATGGCCACACTGACACTACTGAGTCCACAGGAAGGCTGCTCTGACCTGCACCTGTTCTTCAGCAGGAAACCATCATGAGACATTACTGTTCACTGCTTGCAAATTGGTGGCCATTCCGCCCTTACTGGCAGGTAAAATGGCTACATCACAGTGTTTCCTGCACTCTGGGGTAGGCAGAAACAGGTAGTAGTGATTGGGCTTTACTAGCGGTTGCCCACAACCAATGCCCAAAATAAATAAGGGCAGGCATCGGTGTGGACACTTAACAAGGCTCTGTGAGCCTAGAAACCCAGGGCCTTACAGACCCACAGTTCTGTTGCAGCCCAATGGTTGGGAACCACTGTTTTAAAGTACTGCAGATAATAAACCTTTTTTTTTTTAATAAAATTTTTTCACCTAAATTTCATCTGCTGTTGCATTTCAGTGCTGCTGACTTCCTGAAGCCCCTTTGGAGCAACTTTCTGTCTACATGCATGCACTCCAGCAATGGCTGCATGGCATTTCCCAGAATGGATTTGCCAATGGTGATAACAGTGGATCCTACCTGTATAATGAGGGCAGAAAAGGCTATGTGTAGTCTCCATCACAAGCACATGTAGCAGGGTGTTAATGCAGAAGCATAATTGGGAGCCAGAGAGAAAGCATTATCAACCTATAATAGGAAGTGCCTGGAAGTGGACTTCACGCTCTCGAACGACGACTATTTTTAATCCTTATGCTGCTAGCATTAGTAAATAGATAGGAAAGTATATCATATATACTTGTTTTAAGCTGTTTTTTTACAGTGCATTTTACATTTTTACAGTTGCAATGATGACACATATCCCAGGAGTCTTCAGGATGAAAGGAGGGGTTTTCTCAGCAGCTAGGCGCACCCTCCTGTCTACATGCCTGAACTAAGGGCAGATGGATTCCAGGAAGTAAACACTACATGAATCATCTGCCCTTACTCCAGATGGCCACAGCCAGAAATGCTGGGGGGGGGGGGGGGGGGGGTATTTTTAAAAGTGATTTCTCACAAAATAAATTATGGAGACATGGATGGATAGGTGAGTTTGCTTTGAATATTAACAATAAAAAAAAATAGTGTTTTTGGTCTGTGGTGCTCAGATGCAGTGTAGTTTTGCTGTAATAAAAGTTAAAATATTACAAATTACTTTTGAAATTATATTAACAAGTTGAAGTATATATGAGAATTTTTAACGACTAGGTAAAAAAACTTTTGTGAACAAAACTGACCAAAAAAAAATAAATAAATTAGCGTTTCACTTTAGCATATCCCAACATACAGTGTATCACAGCTATCTGACACTTTAATATTTATTCAGTTTTTATCCATTTTTGTCAGTGTATCATCATACATTGTTAACAAAACCAACTTAATATTTAATCCTACTAATATTTACCTCAAGGGATCGTATAGATGCCTGGGTCTCAGTAAACAGCTGCTTTTGTGATCTCTGTACATTTTCTGCTTGTGATCCATAGTGGTCTCTTGCTGCTCGAAGTTCTGTCACCTCAGCCCTTAAATCTTTTATAGTTTGGCATAATTGGACTTTTTCTGCCAAAAGAGCCTCCACGCGTTTGCTATCTCTTGTGGGATCAATGCTTATTATCTGATTATGAAGTTCCTCTTTATCTTTTTCCAGGTGTGAGATCTGCAAGAGTCATTAAACATACAATACTCTAAAAAAAGTGATAAAGTTCTATCATACCCAGACACCCAGACTCTACTTAGCATTCTAATGTGCTTTAATTCCACTATATATATAGCTTGGGATCACAAAAATACACTGAAGCTCACTCAAGCTATTCATAGATGGAGCTCAATTGGAGCACAATTTTCCAGCAATATAAACAAATTACAATATAACAATGTGGAATTGTGTGCGCTGGACATAGCACTGAATCATCAAAACATGTATTGGACAAGTTAGTGTATATTTTTAATAAACGTCTTTACTGGCAGAATAGGAATTAAACAGTGCTGCTCCACCTACCTTTCATGCTTTGAACTATAAATATCCTGTGACCCATAGGCTCTTTAGTAGGCGTTTGGTAGGGGTAGTCAGTTTAGTAGGGGTTTTAGTTTAAGGGTAAAGGTTATAAAATCTCTTAGAGGACAGAGACTGGAGTCACTGGTTCTATGTAGTCTGTAAAAATGTGCTTAACCTTTTCAATACTGGGCATGTTCACCCCCTTCCTGCCCAAGGCAATTTTGCAAATAAGTAATTTTTCTGCGCTGATGAGGCTGCACTGATTATCAGTGTAAATGTGTCCTGTCACAGGATTGCCGGTTATTGGCTTTCCTTTTCTCACGCAGTGATGGAGTGTGAGGAAAGGAAATGCCGACAACCGGCATTTGTTTACATGTGATCAGCTGTTATTGGGCACAGCTGATAACATGGAAAAGGGCCGCTGTCATTAGCCCTTTACCTCGATCTGTGATCAGCTGTGTCCAAAGGAGGCACATCGCAGAGTGCACCTGATGCGCACCCCTGGGGCACGCAGGGGGGCAGGGTTCTGGGACGAAATCTATAGAAGTCATCCCAGAACTAGACAACTGCACAGTAGCCATCTTTCGGCTATAGCACGGTCGGCAACGGATTAAACTATAACTAAAAGAGTTTTTTTTAGCTTTGGATAGTGGAGTGGAGAGGGATTAGAACACCTGTTAAGTTTTTATTGCAATCTTTGTTCCCTTTAGGGAGATTCACCATCTCTATTTGTCCTGTTTACCATTATCACTGAAAGTGAAAAAAAAAATCCCAAATTTTGGGATGTCTCAACAGTAAGAGGGGAAATATTCCAATGGGGACAGTAGTCCTGGTGACAATCAAGGATTCCCTCATTTTGGAGGGTTTTCCTCTCACTTCCTGTTTCAGTTATGGGACAGAAAGCAAAGAGAAATTTCCCCAACAGGACACAGATGGCAATAAACCTGACATGGGTTTTAACTTTCCCTTACTCTTTCCAAAATGGAAAAAAAAAAAAATAGTTTTGCCTTCCGTTCTGCTTTAATGAGCTGGCATTTAAATGCAGAAAATACACAGATCTATTGATTTCCAGTTGCACCAAACAATGAGGATGAAAAATAATAAAAAAGATCTGCAGGCAATCTAGTCTCACAGAATTACATGAACAGTGTTATTCTAAAGTAGTTGCAAACATCGGAAATTGAAAAATGAACAAAGCCTATCCTTCTATAGTATGTACTAGCCTCTATCAAATGCAACCAGTGTGATTTCTGTCTCCTCTCTCATTTCTCTATCTGCACGAGTCACTTCTGACAGTCCATACCTACACCAGACAATCCCAACAGATTGCCCCATTCCCGCTCCAGCACAAAACAAACAGAGTTTTATTAACTTAATATTCTTTTTCTGTAAAGGGTAATGAAGGCAATTTTCTGTTTTTAGCAGAAACATATTTTCATACCTCAGCTTCATACTTGATCTTCAGCTCTGCTAAAACACGTATCTGCTCTTCTTTTTGTTGCTCAATCTGAGCTGCAAGAATACTTGCTTCATAACGCAGTCTGTTGTAGTCTCCACGATATTTTTCAGCATCCTAGAAAATGAATTCACAATCAATCTAAATGTTTATAAATACTGGAGACAAACAAGTTCCCCCATTTTCAGCTGCAATATATAGTTCACATTTTTCTGCTGTTATGGACTTTAACCACTTGTTCTTCAGAACATTTACTCTGCTGTCTGACCAGGCCATTTTTTGCGATACAGCGCTGTGTTACTTTAGCTGACAATTGGTGGTATTGGATCACCTCTGCAGTTTTTACTTTTTGTGCTATAAAACAAAAAAAGACTGACAATTCTGATTTAAAAAAAAAGAAAAAAAAGAAAAAAAAAAGTATTTTCTGCTATAAAACATATCCAATAAAAAAAAATTAATAATCAAACGTCTTCATAAATTTAGACCAAAATGTGTTCTGCTACATATTTTTAGTGAAAAAAAAAAAAAAATATCCCAATAAGTGTATATTGATTAGTTTGCGCAATCAAACTAATACTGGATTTTTTTTTTTACTTTTTATACTAGTAATGGCAGCGATCAGTGATTTATAGTGGGACTGCGATATTGCAGCAGACATTTTTACATTAACTGACACTTTGTGGGAACCAGTGACACTAATATAGTGATCAGTGCTAATAATATGCACTGACACTGTACTAATGTCTGGGAAGAGGTTAACATCTAGGGTGATCAAAGGGTTAAATGTGTGCCTAGCTATGTGTTTGGTGTACACTAGGTGGTGCTTTTACTATGGGAAGTGATGAATCATGTTCTCAGTTCTACAGAAAAAAATGAATTCATGACTTTCCACTATTACAACAGTGCTATGGCTATGTAAACATAGCCATAGCTCTGCTCTTCCTTCCTGACTGAAGATCTGCAGGTGCAGACGAACAACATAACTTTCCACTGTTACAACAGGGCTATGGCTATGTAAACATAGCCAAAGCCCTGTTCTTCCTCCCTGACTGACGATCTTCAGGTGCCGACGAGCAACTGCTCGCCAGAGCTTGCAGATAGGTTTGTGCTGTAACTGTTCACAGTTGAAGATCCCCCCCTCTCAGCGTGCTTGCTCCCCGGTGTGGCGGAAGTGCAAAATTACGTTTATTTACGTGATTCTGCACAGGAATGCCACCCTGTAGCAGTAGAACTGCTATAGGATGGAGAGCAAGTAGTTAAGAAACAAATCTATATATAATATACTGTATATATATTATGGGATTGGTTTACTAAAACTGGAGAGTGCAAAATCTGGTGCAGCTCTGCATAAAATACAATCAGCTTCCAGGTTTTTTATTTTGTCAAAGCTTAATTGAACAAGCTGAAGTTAGAAGCAGATTGGCTATCACGCACAGCTGCACCAGATTTTGCACTGTCCTGTTTTAGTAAATCAAGCCCAACGTATATAATATATAAATCTGTATGTTACAAACAGATATGTAACATAAAGAGCACACATGGGACTCAGTTTACAAAGCATTTCCAATAAGACAACAAACACTGCATGGACTGCATGGCTAAAAGAGCACAATGAAGTAGTATTTATAAAGCAGTGAAGGTGACTTTGAGGACTCATTCACAAGGAGTGTACTACAGTATACACCCATACAAGGCCGTGTTTGCCTACATGGGGATGCATCCCCATGCCACTGATTTCATTTGGAATGCAGCGGCTGTATGGACACAGCTACTACTCCATCTCCATGTGGAGATATGTCCCTGAACATCAGCGCAACTACCTGCATGGGGTTGCACAGAACTGTGGATTCCCGTGCAGGTACACATGGCCCTCGCACAGGCATATATTGTAGAATGCCCTATGTGAACAAAGACTTACCAAACAATCCTTGGTGACGATTCAAATCACTGTTATTCAAAACACATACACCTGGAAGATTCAATTGTAGTGAATGTAGGTTAAATATCGGATTCACTGTTTTATAAATATGCCCCAAAATGGACAAAGAAGAAGGAGTATGTCCCTCTAGTGTAACTTATTCTTATGTCTGTTTAGTCAGACCTTTCTGCAAATCAGTTTCAAAGCACAACTGTAAAGGAGGTAGAGAAAAATGATTTAAAAAAAAAAAAAAAAGGACATATAACTATATATTCCCTTTAACAAATCTGATTGTAACCAGGTACTCTCTAATCAAATGTGTCAGCTTTGTTTGAATATATACTGTATATATTGTTTGAATATTGAGCAATATATTATGTGTTCTGAAGGCATGAAGCTGAAAAAAAAATTGTTTCATTTTATCTCAACAGAAACTAACATGTTCCATAGGTGGTCATTTTTTTCATCTATATTCTCTGATTTTCCCACCCTGAGCAGATTTCTCAGATCTTCCTCCCTACAGCTTTTAAGCCAAGTGTGGTCTCACTTCTCTTGCACTACTCGCTGTAATGCAAATGCATATGAATAGTCAAAACTTCGTTTTAGATAGTATAGGTAAGGGTTAAAAACTCCTGTCAATTTCGTTTTGCTGACAGTATACTTTAGGGGAAATTTCCCTTAATTTCTGTCTTTGAGACAAAACAGGAAGCGAGAAGGAGTCTCTCTAAATTAAAGGAATTACCCTATGAGCCAGACGTCACTTGAACAAGTGTCCTCCTTGGCAGATTTACTCTTAAACTTGTTCTGATGGCCTCTAAAATTTTCTGTCTTGGTCATAATAGTCACCAGGCCAAACAGAAAGGGTGAATTTCCCCAGCAGGGACACAGACAGCAATAAAAAAAGCTGACCGTGGTTCTAATCCTGTACATTTTATATAGAAAACTAAAGAAAAAAGTTATAACAATAGTAACACTTTTAAAAAAAGCCAAGAATTAAACTCTCTCATAACATCCTTGCCCTGTGCTCCTAGATTGTAAGCTTTAATGAGCAGGGCCCTCTGTTTCCTCTTGTACCAAATTGTATTGTAACTGTAATGTCTACCTTCATTTGTAAAGAGCTGCGCAAACTGTTGGCGCAATATAAATCCTGTATAATAATAATAATGTGGGTTGAGCTGCAGCTAAATCTGAGAGGAAGAGATCCTGTGGGCCAACCTGTTCAAATGCACCCAAATATTAAATTTATGAAAACAACTGACAAATGAAAAAAGCTGGCACAACCATTTCAAGATACAAATGCTGCAGCCTTCTAAATGTCATAGGTGCATGCCACCTTGTGAACTCGTATTTTTTATTTATTTTTACTGAGCACCAGGAGTACAGCTACTACTATGCTTCTGGTGCTCCAACGCTGGACTCCTGGGTCTTAGCTTCTGAAGTTGCAGAGTTCTATACAGCTGTTCTGTGTGCCCCTTGTCTCCTCCTGTCTAATCAAAGAGTGCTTTGTATTATGTGAACTAATTCACAAAATACAAAGCCTTCTATGACTGGCCAGCAGAGGGGAAGGGCAGGCAAAAGTGCTGCTGTATGAGAGAGAAGCATCTTTCAAAGGTCTGTCAGACAGCCAGGAATATAGTGATAGCCATACTCCTGGCACTCAGTAAAACAGTTAGTTGTAAATAAAAGATAAGCCCGCAAGGTGTCATGTACTTTGTTGAACTATAGTAAGCCAGAAGATTTTAGACAGTGGCTGAATTCCTGGAATTCAGCTTTAACATTTACTGTTTGATTTATCTTAACTTGACCGCTATACTGTTTGAGAAGCTACAATTAGGCTTTCTTACCATGGATGTTTTGAATGCAGTGAAAAAAATAATACAAGCTGTACAAAAAAAAGGCTCATGCTGTCCTTATCTTTATACCAACCAAGCCTATTCTAATAGTTTTGCTCATTCAAAACTGGTGCTCCACTGGAAGCCAAACCAGTTCTTTCACAGGAAATGTAAACTTACTTCAGACAATTTTTGACAATGTTGCCGCATAGGAGCTTCTATTTCTTGCTGTATTTGAATTTTTATAAGGTCTAGTTTCTGAGGTGAGAGCACCTAAAACAAAAAGATGGTATTTAAGAAAAATAAAAAGCATGGCTTATTTCAGAAGCAACCAATTAGATTTTAGCTTTTTTCCATGTAACCTGCAAGAGAGAAAAAACATGCAAACTTAAGATTGGCGACAAACAACAAATCTTATCTGCAGTTCTGCTATTAAGGAAAAATGAAATGCATTCATCTGTTCGTTAATGCGACTTCAGTTATTTAATAAAAACCACAGCAACAACTATATTTACTGAGTGCATTCAGGCAAACTGGAAAATTGTATCATATACTCACTGCACTTTTCCTTTCCTAGTACCTATCCATAGAACTCCGCTTCTAACCACTCCCGGAGAACCAGTAAATAGCATAAAAAAAAAAAAAAAAAAAGAGTAGGTAAGGACCTCAGCATTCTCTGTAACAAGCCACATACTGAGGGGGGAATCTATGCTGCCAGGAATAGACACAGGAAAGAAAAATGATGGTAACTACGTGATACAATTTTCCATTTTCCTGGTTCCTTGATGGCAAAATACTTGTGATAAATAACTAGCTGATGGTGGGTTAATGCACAAAGAATACATTTTATTATGAGGATAGGACCGAAGCTTATATTGCTTGTCTACCAAAGTCCACAGTCGACAGGATTTCTGGATAAACTCTGTAATGCCTCAGGAAAGTATGACATAAAGACCATGAGGCTGCCCTGCAAATGGATTCCATGGAAACTCTGGAGTGAGCCGACCAAAAAGCTGCAATCGCTCTCTTAGAGTGTGCAGTCACCACTGAAGACAGATTTAAGCCCATTGCTCTATACGCTCTTTGTATGCGTTTAAGAATCCAACTGGCTAGTGTTCTGAAAGTGGCCTCTTTACCTTTGCCCCTCTCGCTAGGCATGACACAGAGTCTCTCTGATGACCTGGATGAAGCAATGGAGTTCTGGAAACATCGAGCCCATGCAAAGTACCTGTTTGATCCTTTGGATAGTTAGGTAAAGTCCATGTTTCTGTAGAGGTTACTACCTTGAGCACAAAATGCTCCAGAGGCCGAAGTTCCACTCTATCTGGAAAGAACGGGATATATATTTTGGACGCTACTAAGGCCTGTAGTACTGAACTCTTCAATCAGAGGTTACAGTGACAAGAAAAACCTTTACACCCTTATGAGTTTTGTTTCTTATGGAACATTGTTCTACTGGAGCAAAAGGGTGAGCGGACAATAAAATCAGAAGTAACAACAGGTCCCAGTGGGGAAATACTCTTTCTGGGAAGGCGATTCTTCTGCACCACTCTGAGTTACTCTATCCCCAAAGGCTTGTCAGCCCACCTAGATCTTGTAACTACAGGAATTGCCGTCACTTGGACCTGATGAAAACGAGACAAATATATCACAGATCTTAAGATAAATGTTGTAGTAAAAGGCTTTTGTTGCTTTAAGCAAAGTTGATATTACCTGAGAGGAGTAGCCTAGACCCTCTACTCTCCCCCTTTCAATAGCCATGTTTGAAGATCCAGCCTGTGCAGGTTTAGGTGTGTGAACTCGCCCTGTGACATCAGAAGCAGAGGGAAGGCATAGGTTAGACTGTGCAGTGTCATGGCGAGGACAGGGCATCCACCCCTTCTGCCCTGGGGTGCAGAAATTGGGTAAGAAATCTTGTAAGCTTTCAGCTGCCTGGAGAAGCGAAGAGGTTTATTTGGGGAAGGTCCCACAAGACAGAAGGCATAGGTTAGGCTGCAGCCCCTTCTGAATTGCAAGTATAGATGACCAACTGCAAACCTCAGGTATTTCTGGAACAATGGGAGGATCGGAATGTGAAGGTAGGCGTCCTAGAGTTCTCACAACAACTACCATTTCTCTTTTGAACTAAAAAGAGAGTTGAATAGAACCCTGGGAACCTGTATGAGGAGGAAACTGGTACCACTGCCCCTTGGATTTGAAGCATGTGAAGATACAATTGTGCTCAAAAGTTTGCACACCCTAGCAGAAATTGTGAAATTTTGGCACTGATATTGAAAATATGACCGATCGTGCCAAAAAAAATCTGTCTTTTATTTATTGTTAAAGCCATATATTATTACATAGCGGTTTGGCTCCTTTCTAAAATCATAACAGAAATCACCCAAAATGGCCCTGATAAAAAGTATACATACCCTGGAATGTTTGGCCTTGGTACAGACACACAAGGTGACACACACAGGTTAAAATGGCAATTAAAGGTTGATTTCCAACATCTGTGGCTTTTTAAATTGCAATCGGTGTCTGTATAAATAGTCAATGAGTTTGTTAGCTCTCACGTGGATGCACTGAGAAGGCTAGATATTGAGTCATGGGCAGCAGAAAAGAACTGTCGAAAAACAAGATAATGAAACTTTATAAAGATGAAAAAGGATATAAAAAGATATCCAAAGCCTCGAATATGCCAGTCATTATTGTCCAATCACTTATAAAAGAAGTGGAAAAATTGGGGATCTCTTGATACTAAGCCAAGGTCAGGTAAACCAAGAAAAATTGCAGCCACAATTGCCAGAAGCATTGTTCTGGATAAAAAGAAAAAAAACACAGGTAACCTCAGGAAAAATACAGGCTACTCTAAAAACATGAAGTGGTTGTTTCATGGAGCAAAATATAATGATGCTTGAACAAAAATTGGCTGCATGGTTAAGTTGCCAGAGAGAAGCCTTTAGTGTGTCAATGCCACAAAAAAAGCCCACGTACAATATGACTGACAGCAACGTGACATGCCTCACAGCTTCTGGCATGCTGTAATTTGGAGTGACAAGACCAAAATAGAGCTTTATGGTCACAGTCATAAGCACCATATTGGAGAGGGCTCAACAGTGAGAAGAATACCATCCCCGCTGTGAATCATGGTGGTAGCTCACTGATATTTTAGGGGTGTGTGAGTTCCAAAGGCACAGGAAATCTTGTGAAAATTGATGGCAAGATGAATGCAGCATGTGATCAGAAAATTCTTCTCTTGGACTTTCCAGCACAACAATGACGCTAAGCACAAGGCCAAGTTGACCCTCCAGTGGTTACAGCAGAAAAAGGTGAAGGTTTTGGAGTGGCCATCACAGTCTCCTAACCTTCGTATCATTAAGCCACTCTGGGGAGATCTCAAAATGTGCGGTTCAAGCAAAACGACCAAAGACATTGCATGATTTGGAGGCATTTTGCTAAGACGAATGGGCAGCTATATCACCTGCAAGAATTTGATGGCCTCATAGATAACTATTACAAAAGACTGCATGCTCTCACTGATGCTAAATACACAGTATTAACCTCTTGCCAACCGCGCTATAGCTGAATGATGGCTACAGCATGGTTGTCCAGTTCTGGTAGGGAGTCATATGACGTCCTCCTTGAACGCACCCTCCTACGCGCCCCCAGTGCGCGCACCCGGTGATCTCCATGATCCTTGTGTCCTAATCACTTCAAATTAGAAACTATGTATATTGAGGATTTTGTCTAATCTTCAGGGCAAGCTATATTACAGTCCTTGTTTGTATCAAACAGTGGACTTCAACTTAAGGCAGTAGCAACAAGGAATAGAAGTAGAAGCAGCAGCAGTAATGTCTTTAGAGCTCCAGAACATTGTCTCTTCAAGTAGTAGTGGACAAAAGGACTAAACTCTTTTCTAAAGCCGCAGCTGACTTCCTAGCACCAGAGAGGGTTAAACAGCACACAGTCTCTAAGATCCTTTAGGGATGTCTGTACTCACAAGGCCCAACAGACACTGAATGCCTTCCTCTGCGATAACAGACCAGATCTTCAGGAGAAAGTCTCTCAGTCAGCATAGCAGAACCCGAGTCTCAGGAATTCAGGCCCTCAAGTAGCCT
Source organism: Staurois parvus (assembly GCF_062004578.1). Lineage (NCBI taxonomy): Eukaryota > Metazoa > Chordata > Amphibia > Anura > Ranidae > Staurois > Staurois parvus. The sequence continues at coordinate 31,006,126 of NW_028317821.1, forward strand.
ACCTAAAGTCTATGGCAGCAGCTGCCTGGGAGGGCAACGTGCCCTCTCCCAGGCTTGGGCAAGCCTAGAAAAGATAGACACAGAGCTCTGTGTGCTCACTAAATATATACAATTACCCGGCATGCCTTAGAGCCCCTCTCTCTGGGATAGGGTGAGGCTGTATTAACATTCATGCTGACATCTACTTAGCTCTATATCCATCATCCAGAAACTTCTAAAGTCTCCTAAATACAAAGGAAGCTAGATAGACTAGCAGCACCTGAGCACACATAGCAGACCTCAGACCTGAGATAGCTATACTTTTACCTAGCAATAGTGACAACTAAGTTTACCTATCAAAAAAATAACTAATCCTATCTATTTAATCCTAATTTAGTTGAACTAAAGGAAATACTATTTCCCATTTTAGATAGAGAAGGGGAAGGTTATAACCCATCCCATATCCAAAACAGGAAGTGTGAGGAAATCACGGGTAATCACCAGACCTAGGGTTCATATTGGAAGATTTTTCCTTTATTCCTGATCAGGCAACCCAAAATTTGGTATTTTCTTTCATTTTCGGTGATGACAGAAAATGTGACAAATATAGAGAGTGAATCTCCCTATCGGGGACAACACTGAAAACCTGGTATTCTAATCCCTCTCCACTATATCCAAAACTAAAGAAAAAGTTTTTCCTTCAGTTACTCTTGAATACATCTTATTAATTTTCATAGAATGTATATATATTGATGCTTTTTTTTTAATTCTTTGGGGGTAATACAATTCTTACCCAATCCCCCTTGCTTATTTACAGCCATCCTTTTTTTTCCTTTTTATTGCGGTTGTCAATAAATGAAAAGGGAAAACACATTAACCCCTTCCCGCCAGCGCCTCCCAGCCCTTTAAGAGTTTCAGACGCCGGGAGGCAGGGTGGGTGGGGCATGGTTTATGGATCATGTGACCACCGTGACGCGTTGTCACTGCGGTCACATGATCGGGAAAGGTCCCGATCGAAAGAGCAGACCGGGACCTTTCCGTGAGTAATGGGCGTGTCCTGGGAGTGCGCAGGGCGCGCGCTCTCAGCACATATGTTTTTTCTTACCTGAACGCAAATGTGCGGCCGCTCGGCGTCTAGGCCTAGACACCGGGAGGCCGCACATTTGCGTTCAGGTAAGAAAAAACATATCTGCTGAGAGCGCGCTCCCGGCACACGTCTGGTACTCACGGAAAGGTCCTGGGGGTTAAAGGACTGGGGCCACTTAGTACTTGGATGGTCACTGCTCTCTTATACAAATATAGGAACATAATGACATACTGAGAGGGAACTCTGGAAAGCCTATGACCTCTGATCTGACTCCCCAAAACCTCCTGGGACAACATAACATGTCCCAGAAGGCTGCAGGATAGGTCTAGAAATCTAGGGCATGCACAGTTGAGAACTAGCTGTGAGACAGAAGGAATCTGGAGAAGTGGGAAGAATCCGCTGCAGGGAAGACAGCGCTGGACTACATGAACTAAAACGTACCTCTGACAAAGCCACGGCGGTGGCACAGCGCGCAAGGGGCAGGAGTCGGTGCCGTATAGAGTGCACAAGAGATCTAGGTGGAAGGTGAAAGCCTCCAAATATACTTTTATGCCCAGCACTGTATTACTTCTTAAGGGGACAGTGGCAAGATAGTGCTACATTAGCATCCATGTTTCCACAAGCTGCAGCCTCTTCAACATCAGTTGCGGATCTGGGCAACATACAAGCTGGTATCTGTAGTACACTTATGGTGCTTTATTTTTATAGAAGAATGCTATATTGATTATTTTAAAGAGACAGACACTATTTCATTTTGTGATTTGAGACTTGGCACAACAAGTAACTTTTATTTGAAGATTTTGTAAATATTTATATAAGTAAGGAGAGAGTAAATTTGCAGTGCCGAGTCAATTATTATTGATTAATACTAATAAGTACTTGTTTTTTTTTAAGTCTATTGTTCTATTTCCAGTGTATGAGTTAAATTAGTTTGCACGAACATTTTCAATTTAATTAGAATATGCAAGATTTTATTACACTATAAAAAACTGACATTTTTTTTCAAGCAAGGGTGTGGCTACACAAATATTCTACAGACTGTGACACATTTTGTTGCTATGACAGCAAGACCAAGTCCTCCAAGAGTTAAGTCTCAGAAGACCAGCAATCTTGCAGGTACTTGTAAAAAAAGTGTTTCAATTCATGTGGGCTTTAAGCTAGGGAAATGAGTGGGGGAAAAAAACACACACAAAAGAATGAAAAAGCACAAGAAAATGCTTGGAAGGCACACACATTAGCCCTTTTATTTTGTACAGAGATCTTACTTGTAGCTTTAGCTCCTCGATTTCACGTGTCTTTTCTAACAGTTCTCCACGCAATTCCTCCATGAGAAGTTTATATTTTTCATGTGTGTTTCGAACCTCAGCAGCAAACTGCTTACATTCATTTTGAGACTTTATATGATCGGCTTGCAACCTGCAATCAATATTTGCAATGTTATGTCACCATCTTAAACTGTATTTATGTGGAAGATGATATAATGTTATTCAAAATCAAAATTAATTACAGCTATGCACTATGAAATTTTTACAGCTGATGCAACAGATTTGACAGTTACATGTGATAATTGGGTGGTTTTGCTGTAAACAGAAAAGTATATATATTATGTGAGAGAGTTGCTAATAAAAGCACGTCTGTACATGTTTTCATACATTTGGCAGTTAGGTAATCTTGACAGAGAGCACAGCCTAATAGGCAGCAAGCACAAAAGGCACAAACAAGACATCTGATATTTGAAGTGATACTAAAACACAGTTTAACCACTGCAATACCGGGCACTTTTACCCCCTTCCTGCCCAGGCCAATTTTCAGTGCTCTCACACTTTGAATTACAATTGTGCGGTCATGCAACACTGTGCCTAAACTAAATTTTTATAATTTTGTTCACAAAACTAGAGCTTTCTTTTGGTGGTATTTAATCACCGCTGGGGTTTTTTTTTTTTTGCTAAATTAACAAAAAAATACCGAAAATTTTGAAAAAAAAACCCACGCTTTTCTTTGTTTCTGTTATAAAAGTTTGCAAATAAATAATTGTTCTTTATAAATTTAGGCCAAGATGTATTCTGCTACATGTCTTTGGTGAAAATAACCCAAATCAGTATTTATTATTTAGTCTGTAGGAAAGTTATAGAGTTCACAAACTATGGGATATATGTGAAAATTGATCAATCCTGCAGGCCAATCTAATTTCTTGAGGCCCAAAAATGTCAGAACAGTACAGATATCCCCCAAATTACCCATTTTTGCAAAGTAGACAGTACAACCTATTTCATAACAGGCATGGAGAATTTTTTGAAGCTGTAATTTTTTTGTCAAAATTTTTCAGAAAATGAAGAAATCAAAAAAAATTTTTCACAATTTTTACATACTGTCACCAGTGCAGTACAGCGTCATCATATAACCTGTGTGACGATGATCAGGAATTTATTATTATTTTTTAAAGATTTTTTTTTTCATATTACACTATGACCAAAGTAGTATAATGTTACCATAGTAACATTGTATTACTTTGGGGAAGTGATCAGTGTTTTTTTTTGTTTTTGTTTTTTTTACACAATTTGATGGATTATAGCAAATAATTTGAATATTGATCAATCCTGAAGTACTGACAGCCAATCTAATTTCTTGAGGTCCAAGAATGTCAGAACAGTACAGATATCCCCAAATGACCCCTTTTTGCAAAGTAGACAGTCTGACGTACTTCATAAGAGGCATGGCGAGTTTTTTGAAGTTGTATTTTTTTGTCATAATTTTTCGGAAAATGAAAAAAATTATATTCACTATTTTTTGTTACATACTGTCACCAGTGCAGTACAGTGTCATCATATAACTGGCATGGCGGTGATCAGGGACACTGACTGGTGACAATATGAAAAAAAAATATAATTTTTTAAAAAAAATTTATTACATTTTTTTTTTTTTTTAAGATTTTTTTTTCATATTTCACTATGACCAAAGTAGTACAATGTTACCATAGTAACATTGTACTATGGGGAAGTGATCAATATTTTTTTTTTTTTACACAATTTGCTTATAGCAAAGAATTACTTTGATATAAGCAAGCATTTAACTGAATGACATCGATTCATTCAGGTTTTTTTTTGTTGTGATTAGCTGTGATTGACCACAGCTAATCACATGACAGATGAGCTGTGATTGGCCCAGCCTGTGCATGTGATTGCTGTGACCATTCACAGCTAGACACACTTGTATACAATGGATGGCATGAAAGGAAGCCATCCATTGTATACAACTATCATGTGACCTGCTGTGATTGGTCACAACAGGTCACATGATGCTGGCAACGGGGTGTACACTGATCTGTCATCGGCCTTGTCCGAGGTACATGGCTGGTGACAGATCACACCACAGCGCAGCACTGCGAGCATTCGCAATGCGTGTGCCAGGATGGACGCCATATGGCGTCCTCCTGGAGGGACGCAGTGTTCACCCAGCTGCCATCTGGCCATAGGCCGGACGGCAACTGGTTAATTTACATTAGCCCTTCCCTTTCTGTATATGGATGTTGGCACTGTAATTATTTTCATTAAAAAAAATAATCTAAGTATCTTTTTCCTAATCATTATACAGCTGTCACATGACCTAGCTCTTTCTCGGCCTGTATGTAGGGAAACATAAGCAGGAGGAGCTTCTAGTCCTCTGCTGCTGCATGTTCAATAAAAAAAACAGCCTTTGGAATATGAAATAAAAATAAATAAAATCAATAAGCTGTTTTAAATTATCATACAAATGTGTATTTGAAATCAAATCTTTATTTTTGGCAATAACAGGGTGTGGACGGATTTCTGTCAGCTACAGGCTTTGACATGCCCCTCCAGCCTGTGTCTTAGAATAACAGGGAGGTAAAACCTCCCTCAATCAAGATGTAATATCCCACCCAATTGTGTTTAGCTGGTTAGTGGGTATGGAGGAGGAGAGAGGGAGTGGGTTGTCAATTAACCACAGTGTTTGCCCACTTGTGTTACTCTATAGTCATATGGGCTGCTCAGATGTGATAGGGAAAAAATGCTCAGAACAGAAACTCACTGAAAACTGAGCATGTGCAGTAGCTGCCTACACTGCTCTGCAAAATACCCAACTTCGTGGGACATCAGCAAAATGGGACATCAGCAAAATGGGGAAAGAGAGAGAACAGCAAAATCAACAGTTTTTTTTTTTTTTTGCAGAATACTAATCTCATAGTGAATGAGTGAATATAAACCACATGTAATACAGCATTTCTTGAGTTTTTAGGACGTGGGTTTAATGACACTTTATTATGAGAATATGCCTTCAAAAAAGTTAAAAGCCATATTTTTTCCCTCAGAATTCAATTGCTGCCTGGACATGTTAGGGATACTCTGCATAGACTAATACATTGTTGATTTACAGTGAGAGTGACTACTGCTGCATAATATGAAATGAATCCAATGCAGAGCCTGGGTCTTGTTTACAAAGAAAACAGGACTAATGTTAAGCACACGCTCGTTTGCCAACTGTAGCCTGGAAATGGTAGTCTGAGAGCATTTAACATGCTTCAAGAAACTTTATTGAAGCCTTTAAAAGCACCCTTCGGCATTGTATGAAACTTGCTAAAAGTCAGCAGCAACCTGTTCACAGCCTATTTAACCACTTGCCTATCGGGCACTTATACCCCCTTCCTGCCCAGGCCAATTTTCAGCTTTCAGTGCTGTAGCACTTTGATTGACAATTGCGCGGTCATGCAAGAATGTACCCATATTAAATTTTTAGCATTTTTTTTTCACAAATAGAGCTTTCTTTTGGTGGTATTTAATCGTCGCTGGGTGCTTTACTTTTTCTGCTATAAACTAAAAAATGCAAAAAATTAAAAAAAAAAAAAAAAAGTTTCTTTGTTTCTATTATAAAATTTTTCAAACAGGTAATTTTTCACCTTCACTGATGTGCGTTGATGAGGCAGCACTGATGGGCACTAATAGGCAGCACTGATGGGCACTGATAGGCAGCACTAATGAGGTGTCATGGATAGGCGGCACTGATAGACAGCACTGATAGGTGGCACTGACTGGCATTACTGCTGGGCACTGACTGGCGGCACTGCTAGGCATTGACTGGCGCAACCACTGGGCACTGACTGGCAGCACTGGTGGGCACAGGTGGGTGGCACTGGTGGGCACAGGTGGGTGGCACAGGCGGGCGCACTGCTGGGTGGCACAGGCGGGTGCACTGCTGGGTGGCACAGGTGGGCGGAACTGGTGGGTGGCACTGCTGGGCACCGATCATCGGGGCACTGATCATCAGTGCCCCGATGATTGGTGCCGATCCCTGCTCTGACAACTGCCAGTTCTCGCCAGTACTTTCCTCACGCTCTCACAGCGTGAGGAAAGTGCAGCCGACAACCGGCAATTGCATTTCCCGGTGATCAGCGTGTCATTGGACACGGCTGATCACGTGGTAAAAGGCCGCTGTGATTGGCCTTTTACCACATCACGTGATCAGCTGTGATGTGGTAAAAGAACGCAGGAGAGCGTGTTCTGGGAGGACGTCATATGACGCCCTCCCAGAACTGGCCGGCCGCAGTGTAGCCGTCATTCGGCTATCTGTTGTTGTCAAGTAGTTAAAGTACTATTGTTTTCTTGATAGCGTTTTCCCCAAGCATTTTCTTCACCTGCCAGTGCCCTTGGGAATATCCAGTACCTCTGGTTATGGAGTAGCACATGGGTTCTTAACTCAGGGCTCTGGCAAATGAACTGGAGAAGGTGGGGGATCAGTGAGGGAGAAGGTGAGCTATCAAACAAAAAAGTGACAGGTTCACAGTTAACCTACAACCAGCACTCTAAAGATCTATGTTCCCACACTGGAGCTGAAGCATGTTTTAAATATTTAAAGAAATTTAACTGAAGCTTTATAAATGCTTTGGAAATGCTAGAAAAACCTAATGCTCTTCAGAATTGTGTCAACAAACGCTGCTAAGTGGTAGCCCAGTGCTGCAGCTGGACACCCACAAGTGTCAGTAAAGAAACCAGAAGATCTCTTCCTCTAAACCACATGCCTTCCTGGAGTCACTGCAGAGATTGCCAGTATCTAAGGAGTTTGCAAATGTTCTTACCACTCTTTAATCTATCACTGTGGTACTGCTTTCATTGCTTGGGATGTCAAATTGCAACCCTTTTTCCATTGTGCTACCTTCATTCTCCTGTATGGTGCACTTAAATAAACCTCATGTGGGATTATAAACCTTCCAATACTCACACATTTTGTGCAGGAGTACACAACTGAACCCTCTGGTTCAAGTATCGTTCCTCCATGGGAAGCTGATTTCCTCCGGAATGTTGTAAACACTACTGCTAGATTGACTTTTTATGCCCTACAATGATTTTGCTAAACAGACATCAGATGTACCTGTCACTTTTTTCCCTTTGTTTGCTATGCTAGTTTTGCTTTTGGTATTGATCTCTACAACCCCACAAAGTTCTATTCACTACATACCTTACAAGGCCCTTTAAAGTGGTTGTAAAGATTGAAGGTTTTCTTTTTATTTGTGTTGCATCCCCCTTAGCCCCCCAATACACTCCTGAGCCCCCTCTCGATCCAGTGATGTGCACAGGAGCCTCAGCTGTCTTGGGTCTCTCTCTCCTCATTGGCTGAGACACAGCAGTGGAAGCCATTTGGCAAAAAAAAAAAAAAAAAATACAAAGATTCACTTTAAGGATTGAAAGAGAAAGAATTCAGAAGCACGTAAGATAAAAAAAGTAAAGAAAAGAAGGAAAAAAATGAAAAAGAAAAAAATGTAGCAGCAGTAGCTTCCCAGAAAAGTGGAAATGTGTGATATGCTCAGCAAAGAAGCAATCAGGAAAATTGCTTGGGTTAAGGTTCATAGCCCCAGTAAATCATTACAATAGACAGCAGTTATCAAAAATCTTGCAACAACGTGACCATGTCTAACCTTCTTCAGCTAAAAACACAGAAAACAAATGAGTCACGCGGCTGCTTTGATTGTTGGAATTGCAGCATATTGATCAAAGCTCTACCCCCTTCAAAAGGAAAAAAAAAATATTACAATTGGCAGAGCAGCTATAAATATAGAAAGATGGTATCATTTACACTTAAAGCATGGTGAACCCAGGGATGCTGGGACTGAAGGATTATGACACAGTACCTGGTGTGCTCAGCCTTTAGAGTCTGATAGTTGGTCTTGTGGTCTTCACATCGCATTTTTTCATCAATTAAAAGTTTATGAAGCTCTGTCTCTGTCAAAGGGGCATTAAAGGTTCCACTTGTTTGGGGGAACACAGTTGGAAAAGAAGATTCCATCTTGTCTCCAGTAGAGGTGTTGCTAACCATGTAGAAATCCACGGATCATAAGAGTGACACTGGTTGATTTCCGCTTTTTTTTTTTTTGTTGCTTTACATCAACTCCCTGAGGGATAAATTACACAGGTATTGAGAAGCTGATTGCAGAGAGAGTGTTAATGACACAAACAGACTTAAAACGTGTATTTATAGAACATATTTACTTTGTATATTATATATATATATATATATATACACACACACACACATACATATACACACACACATATACACACACTCATACATACAGACCATGTTGCAAAAATTAATACATCCTAATGAAAGTCTTAGGAGCAAAGCTAAATTTTAGACAACAAAATCCTAATTAACAAGAATTCAACTACAGATGAGTCTAATTAGTCATTAAACAGGTGTCCAGCAGACAGTTGATTATAAAAGGGCGTTACTAATGCAGGCCATAGATGGGGAGAAAACTGGCTGATTCTTCTTAAAAAAAAATGAAAAATCGGTCGTTCAATCGGCCAACGTTACCAGGAACGGTTAAAAAAAAATCGTCGGATTTTCATCCCGTCTACAGCCGGCAGAAAGTGTCTCTACAGAGAGCTCCGCTATTTCTTTGACAGTTCTTTGACATTTATAGCGGCTGCAACATTGTATCTATTTGTATCCATTTAGGATACAGATGTTTTTATTCGGAAACAAATAGATACATTGTTGCAGCAGCAATAAATGTCAAAGAACTGTCAAAGAAATAGCGGAACTCTCTGCAGGGACACTTTTTGCCGGACTGGAATTCTTCTTCTTCTTCATCCTCTTCTTCTTCTTTTTGTCTTCCTCTTGCAGGTCACTGCTCGTGAGCAGATTTGTTATCGGTAAAAAGATCGGCCGATTTGCCCACCATTGCCACAAAAATCGGCCGATCGGCAAAATCGGCCAATTTCTTTCAAACTTTACCGATAAAAAAAAAAGCTGCCAAAATACCGAAAAACGGCCGACCTATTAACCCAGCAATGATCCGAAAATCGGCCGATTTTATTTTCAGACGAATTTCGACCCATCTATGGCCTGCATTAGTGTCTCAAAAAATGAGATAGGCCGTCAGTACATCAGGTTTGATCAGGTGTGTTCAATTTTCAATGATTGGTACCATAGCTTGTAGACTCTAATTTCCACACAGACCAAATAATACACACTGATTGGGATTATTTTTACCAAAGCAATGTAGCAGTATACATTTTGACCCAAATATATGAAGAAAATGTACTTATTTGCAAAATTTTATAACAGAAACGAAAAGTGCATTTTTTTTCAAATTTAACTGTTTATGGAAAGGGTTAAATCGATGGCTTTGGTTCCTCTTTAACCGTTTCCCAAAAGAGTTAGGCCCCTTTCCCAGGGGCTGGAATCCGCCTGCAATCCGCATGTTCAGCAGAGAATCTGTTCGCTGAGCAGGCAGATGACAGGTCCGTGTCAGCTCCGCTTATGCAGAGTGGACATGGACAAAGCCCATTCTGCTCTATGGCTAGTCGGATTTAAACGGACTGGCTATCTGTTTACACCTGACTGCCATCCGATCCGACCAGACAGTGGGGAATGGATCCCCCTTCTGTTTGCTTTTGCCAGATCGGATCCGAGGTAGCTGGGTGTAAACTGACACAAGTCAGTTTACATCCAGCTACCCATAGAGGAGAATGGAAGGTATGGTTGGGTCTGTCTGAAAAACGTATAGGCGGACCTTTCTGGAATGCCCCTATGAAAGGGGCCTTATGTTGAAGGCATTTTCGTCCCGTCTACGGCATTTAATTACTTCTGTCCCTGCAGAGAGCTCCGCTATTATATTTGACATGAAAAAGTATTGCAGTTGCAACAATGTATCCATTTGTATCCATTTCAGATACAGATGTTTTTATTCGGATACAAATAGATACATTGTTGCAACCGCAATACTTTTTCATGTCAAATATAATAGTGGACTGGAATTCTTCTTTTTTCTTTTTTTTCTTCTTCTTGCAGGCCACGGCTCATGAGGAGATTTTTTATTGGTAAAAAGATCGGCCGATTTGCCCATCATTGCCGGGAAAATTGGCCGATCGGCAAAATCGGCCGATTTTTCTTTCCAACTTCACCGGAAAAATGTGCCAAAACCCCAAAAAACGGCTGACCAATTAACCCATTAACGGTGCGAAAATCGGCCGATTATTTTTTCGCCCGAAAAATCAGCCGATTTTCAACCTGTGTATGGCCTGCATAAGATGGCAGCTTCCTTGGGTGTGAAGGATAGGATGGTTTAGTTCTGCTTTAAAATCCTATAAGATTTTGCTCTTGCAATGGGTGGGATTCTGACTGCCTAACTTTCACAGGAGGTAGAAGTGACACGACGTGTGTCTCCCAGAAGCTAGGGCTGAGATTTTTTTTTTGGTTGCAGCTTTATTTTTTCGATACATTTTTTCAAGGGAAACTCAGTTTAGGGGTGGGATATTGGTATAGAGTATAAGTACATGATTTGGATATTGTAACAGTGTGTTGAAATTCCCTGTGTAGCCGAGCTTTAGACTGTAAGAGGGAGAAGGAGCAAAAGAAGCCAGTCAGTTGTACTGCAGTGCTCATGTGCTAATAGGAGGAGAGAACTGAGCAACAGAGAGATGAGCTCATCTGTCTGCGGCTATCCCTTTCACTGTTCAGTCACAGGCTGGGGAAAGATCAGTAAATGTTACATATTCAGGTCTACTGCTCTGCCAGGTACAGTTCTGTAAATCTCAGGACTGGATAATCAGAAATACAAACCTTTGGCAGGAAAGCTGCTCCCATGTAGGTACTTTATCTGTGCATTAGCTGTTCAGCTTTAAAGCAGGACTATATGCAAAACTTTTTTTTGGGATATAGCAAGGAAAGGTTATAACTAGGGATGGAGCGAAATTTTGGTGGCCGAAACGTTTCGGTTGAAAACACCCCTTTCGGCATTTGGCCAATATGAAAATAAGCACCGATAAAGGTGCCGAAAATAACCCCGCCCCTCGCTGCCCGCCAGTTCTCAGACTTACCCAAAAACCAATCCAATGATCCCAGCACTGGGCATAGAGATCAGTGAAGGAAAGATGGCCTCCACTCATCCCTATGACCTTGGAGGACTGGAGTGACATCATTACGTCACGTCCGGTTCTGGCGCCTTGTAAACAAGGCCATTTTGTTTTCTTTTTCAAAGCATTAGATCAATGCTTTTTTTGATCTAATGCTTTACATTGTAGAAGAGAGATGTGGGGTCTTATTGACCGCATATCTATCCATAAAGAGGACCTGTCACTAATTATTTCTATGTATCACAAGGGATGTTTTGCATTCCTTGTGATAGGAATAAAAGTGATTAAAAAAAAATTAAAAATTAAAAAAGGGACAGTGTGAAAAAAAAAGTAATAAAGTAAAATAATAATAAAAAAATGTTTAAAGTGGTGAACGCATACGTAGGCCACACCCACATATGTTCACACCACACATGTGAAGCATTGCCGCGAATATCACAGCAAGAGCAATAATTCTAGCACAAGACCTCTAAACAGGTAACCTGTAAAATTATTTTAAATGTATAAAGCATCGCTTATTGGGATTTTTAAGTACTGTAGCTTGGAGCCATTCCACAAGTGTGCGCAATTTTAAAGTGTGACATGTTGGGCATCTATTTACTCAGCTTAACATCATCTTTCACATTTTCCAAAAAAAATTGGCGTACATATTGTGGGTTTTTTTTTTAATCATTAAACTGTGTTTTACACGATGCTTCTGGGTAATTAACAGGAAGGGAAGATCAGTGAACAGGTGTTCGTTGATCTCCCTCCCTTCTACCGATGGCACCCACCATGCAGATCCATGGATGGGAACTCTGAGCCCGGGAAGCATGGCAGGGCATATAGGGGGCTGTGGAAGCGATCTGGAGGCTGCACAGCTATTGGATCATTTTCACCTGACAGTCAGCCTATCAGATTTACACACTCTCTATTAGATGCTTCCTGTAAGTTCTTATGTACACTTGTGTTTGAGGGACATTAAAAATGTGCAGCTGAACCACACTTTTACTGCCCCCTCCCCAATTACTCTTTATTATGCTGCAAAGGCACTGGCACTGTAGTATAGCATTAGTGGCAGGATGCTGTGTAAATCCCCCTGCTGCCATGCTATGAGCCATACTTTTACCACCCCCGACTACTCTCCATTATGCTCAAAGGCACTGCCACCATAGCATGGCAGTGAGGGGGTTTACACAGCACCCTGCCACTAATGTCATAGTACAGCACCAGAAATTGTGAGCTTGCCTGTGCACCGGGTTCCCAGTACTGCCTATGCCCTTGACCACCTCTCTGTTGAATCACCTCCTGCTGCCAGGCTACAGCCTTGCCTTCCTCCCTCCTCAGCATAGGAAGGAATAATCACTCCTCAAGTGAAAGGCTGTGGCCAGCTGGCATTGATCAAACATTGCAAAACGCAGAGCAGCTTTTGCCACCTGCACCCAAAATCTACAAAAGAGTTGCTCTCTGCTCCTTGCCTCCTGGGCCCTGGAAAATATAATTAATGTTACAGCAAGGCCAGTTGTACTGCCCTATAAGCAGCCTTGGCTGTGGCTGTGCCCTAGGCGGTTGCCTAGTTTGGCTGGTGGCAGCACCGGCCCTGAGCACATGCACTACTTATGATAAATGTGCTGAACCAAATCCCACAGTACTGTAACACCATGCAATCTAGTGTCTACAAATACACTGCATTCGGGTTGCCTTTATCGCAAAAGCAGTGCATTTTGAATGTGGTGCAGGAAATGTGCACAGAACACGCCTTTCCTGCACTGCATTCTGGTGTGCAATTTTATTTATTTATCACAGGTACTTATATAGCACCGTCAATTTACGCAGCGTTTTACATATATATTGTACATTCACATCAGTCCCTAACCCTCAAGAAGCGTACAATCTAAGGTCCCTAACTTATATTCATATATACACATACTAGGGCCAATATAGACATGATCCAATTAACCTGCCAGCATGTCTTTGGAGTATTGGAGGAAACTGGAGTACCTGGAGGAAACCCTCCAGTCACAGGGAGAACATGCAAACTCCAGGCAGGTGGTGCCATGGCTGGGATTCGAACTGAAGACTCTAGTACTGCCAGGCGGAAGTGCTAACCATTTAGAAATGGTGCTGCAATGGCCCTATGTGAGGCTGACACCAGTTCCTGTGGGGGATCCCAAATCCTTACTGTAATAACCTGACAGAGGGTGTAACCCCCCTATGGGGCAGGATATGCTGAGATGTGTATACACAGACTATTCATTCTCCCAAACCTGGCAGAGCTCACATTGCACACACACAATCCTAGCAGGATCATACCTTTCTCCGTATGCCATGTCCTCACACACACACCCGGGGTAGGGACCACAACACACGAGGAGTGATTCCAGCGTCCGGTTTCCATAGCAACCACCAGTCACATGATCAGTCCAGGCTGCAGCCAAAGCCGACACCGATTTAATGAACTGGAGACGTTGCCATGAGGTCAGGTGACCTCGCATCGGACAAGATCTCACATGAAATACTCCAGACTGATCATCCACGTACTGTTCTCCTCATCCCATATAGTGTGTTTTTAAAAATGGCGCCTGCGCTCCTCCTTAAACCGGACATAGGACTGCTTGCCCTTCCCAGATGAGGTACTGATGTTACAAGAACGTGACTACGGACAATTCGAAAGCAGTGCGACACCACTTGTGAAAGGCCAAGTGTACACGACGTCACTGGCAACGGCCGAACTTGTCTCTGCACATGCGCAGTGTCCCTGCTGGGCTCAGGAACATAACAAGAGAGAGGGAACGGCGGGAGGGCTCGCGCTGCTTGATTAGCGGGAGTTGTGGCGGGCTGGTGTGCGGCGCGAATGAGGAGAGCGGGTCATGTGATCACTGACAGAGTGCTGGGGTAGTGTGTCATGTACTATGGCTGGAGCCGGTGGTACCAGTGCTGTACAATGGTGGGGCTGTGGGCTTCGTTCATTATATGTATTAAAGAGGAGTAATACTACCTGCTGTATACTTCTTCTGTATTCCATAGCCTGTCTCCTCTTATACCAGAGTGTAAGCTCTTCCGCCTTCAGTATGACCCCGTAGACCGCAAGCTCTTCCGCCTTCAGTATGACCCCGTAGACCGTAAGCTCTTCCGCCTTCAGTATGGCCTCGTAGACCGTAAGCTCTTCCGCCTTCAGTATGGCCTCGTAGACCGAAAGCTCTTCCGCCTTCAGTATGACCCCGTAGACTGTAAGCTCTTCCGCCTTCAGTATGACCCCGTAGACTGTAAGCTCTTCCGCCTTCAGTATGGCCTCGTAGACCGTAAGCTCTTCCGCCTTCAGTATGACCCCGTAGACTGTAAGCTCTTCCGCCTTCAGTATGACCCCGTAGACCGTAAGCTCTTATACGTTCAGTATGGCCTCGTAGACCGTAAGCTCTTCCGCCTTCAGTATGACCCCGTAGAACGTAAGCTCTTCCGCCTTTAGTATGGCCTCGTAGACCGTAAGCTCTTCCCCAATCAGCATGGCCTCCTAGACTGTAAGCTCTTCCGCCTTTAGTATGGCCTCGTAGACCGTAAGCTATTTCGCCTTCAGCATGGCCTCGTAGACTGTAAGCTTTTCCACATTCAGCATGGCCTCGTAGACTGTAAGCTCTTCCACATTCAGCATGGCCTCGTAGACTGTAAGCTCTTCCGCATTCAGCATGGCCTCGTAGACTGTAAGCTCTTCCGCATTCAGCATGGCCTCGTAGACTGTAAGCTCTTCCGCCTTCGGCATGGCCTCGTAGACTGTAAACTCTTATACCTTCGGTATGGCCTCGTAGACTAAGCTCTTCCGCTTTCAGCATGGCCTCGTAGACTGTAAGCTCTTATACCTTCGGTATGGCCTCGTAGACTAAGCTCTTCCGCCTTCAGTATGGCCTCGTAGACTGTAAGCTCTTCCGCCTTCAGCATGGCCTCGTAGACTGTAAGCTCTTCTGCCTTCTATATTGCTCCCTGAAGTAGGGATTGGGAACATTCAGAGCACTGCTTTCACTTTTCTTCAAGATGGACACCAGCATTTAGCACATTGTAGTCTAAGTCTAGCTTCACAACTAAGCGTTTTCTGCAGCATTTTGCAGAAACACACAGCAGTCCATTTAACATGATTTCCTATGAGACACGTTTACATCTCCGCGTTTTCACCTGGTGCATTTTTGGAAAGGGTCAGGGACTTTTTTAACCCCTTGCCTATTGGGCACTTATACCCCCTTCCTGGCCAGGCCAATTTTCAGTGCTGTCGCACTTTGAATGACAATTGCACAGTCATGCGACACTGTACTCATGAAATTTTTTTCACACAAATAGAGCTTTCTTTTGGTGGTATTTACTTGCAGCTGGGTGTTTTATTTTTTGTGCTATAAACAAAAAAAAGCAAAAAATCTGAAAAAAAATATTTTTGTTTCTATTATAAAATTTTGCAAACAGGTAATTTTTCACCTTCACTGATGTGCGTTGATGAGGCTGCACTGATAGGCAGCACTGATGAGGTAGAACTGATAGGCAGCACTGATGGGCACTGATAGGCGGCACTGATGAACTGGAACTGCTGGGCATAGGTGGGCACTGATCATCGGGGCACTGATCATCCGTGCCGATCACATCTCTGACAATTGCCAGATCTCAGCAGTACTTTCCTCATGCTGTGACGGCGTGAGGAAAGTGCAGCCGATAACCGGCAACTGTATTTACCCCGGGGGCGGACTGACAATTCATGGGGCCCCCGGGCAATAGGGGATCATGGGGCCCCTGTGTCCTTGCCCAAACTCAAAAAAGCCTATGAAAAAGGTACCAGGGGCATCTCATGGGGCCCCCTACTGACCCCGGGCCCTTGGGCAGTGCCCGAGTTTCCAAATGGTCAGTCTACCCCTGATTTACCCAGTGATCTGCTGGTTCATTGGACACAGCTGATCACATGGTAAAAGGCCGCCGTGATTAGCCGTTTACCATACCCCGTGATCAGCTGTGTCCGTAGGACACAGCAATCACTGGGGGCATGTTCTGGAATGACATCCATGGACGTCGTCCCTGAACCAGACAACAGCGCTGTAGCCATCCTTCGTCTATAGCGTGGTAGGGAACTGGTGAAACGCAAAACATTGTGTTTTTGGTTCTATAGACTTCAGTGGAGACACTCCAGAAAAGCATGTAGTGTGTTTGTGATGTGTTTTTGATGCATTTTATTCTGCCCAGCAACAAGTTGGGGGAAAAAAATGCAAGATGCAGTAAAAATGCATGTGCAAAAACACAGCGCAAGAAGCACTGCAGAAACAGATCAAATGCAACCTGCATAGGTGTGAACTTAGCCTAACTCTTGATTCCTTCTTTCTTTATCTTGCTAATATGTGGTTTGGGTTTTGCTTAAGCTGCATCCTGTTGATAAGGACCATTGTGAGCCAAGAATACTTAGTTTTGAGTTTAGCACATTTCCTTCAGAATGATGATTTCTCAATATACAGCCCCTGGCAAAAAATATGGAATCACCACTCTGAGAATGTTCATTTAACCACTTGCCCTCAAGAGGATTTACCCCCCCCCCCCCCCCTTTCCTGACCAGGCCTTTTTTTGCGTTACTTTAACTGACAATTGCACAGTCATGCAACGCTGCATCCAAATTAAGTTTACATCCTTTTTCCCCCCACAAATAGAGCTTTCTTTCTATGGTATTTGATCGCCTATGCGGTTTTATTTTTTGCGCTATAAAAAAAAAAGAAAATTTTGAGAAAAAAACAATATTTTTGACTTTTTGCTATTAACCTCTTCCCTACTGTGCTATAGCCGAAAGACAGCTACAGCGCGGTTGTCTAGTTCTGGGAGGACATCCATGGACATCATTCCAGGATGCGCCCCAAGCGGCGCGCACCTGGCGCCGCCAGTGATGAGGTAAACGGCCAATCACAGCGGCCTTTTATGTGATCAGCTGTGTCCAATGACACAGCAGATCACCAGGTAAATACAGTTACCGGTAATCGGCTGCACTTTTCTCATACTGTCACAGCGTGAGGAAAGGACTGCTGATAACTGGCAATTGTCAGAGAAGTGATCGGCAGTGCCGCCCATCAGTGCTGCCTATCTGTGTCACCTCATCAGTGCCCATCAGTATCAGTGCTGCCTCTTCAGCGCACATCAGTGAAGGAGAAAAATTACCTGCTTGCAGAATTGTATAATAGAATCAGAAACTTTTTTTTTTGCTTTTTTTGTTTATAGCACAAAAAATAAAACACCCAGTAGGGACTAAATACCACAAAAAGAAAGCTATTTGTGTGAAAAAAAATGTCATATGGGTACAATGTTGCATGACCGCGCAATTGTCATTCAAAGTGCCACAGCGCTGAAAGCTGAAAATTGTCCTGGGCAGGAAGGGAGTATAAGTGCCCGGTAGGCAAGTGGTTAACCACTTGCCCTCCTGAGGATTTACCCCCATTCCTGACCAGGCCATTTTTTGCATTACATATATATTGTACATTCACATCAGTCCCTAACCCTCAAGGGGAGTACAATCTAAGGTCCCTAACTCAAATTCATACATACACATACTAGGGCCAAATTAGACAGGAGCCCATTCACCTACCAGCATGTCTTTGGAGTGTGGGAGGAAACCGGAGTACCTGGAGGAAACCCACCCAAGCACAAGGAGAACATGCAAACTCCAGGCAGGTGGTGCTGTGGCTGGGATTAAAACCAACGACCCTAGTACTGCCAGCGGAAGTGCTAACCATTTAGCCACTGTGCTGCGATTGATAGTATGTGATTGATAGTATATATACGAGATTTTGCGCAGCCCTGCCGCCCTTTAGCAGTATATCTGCTGTAGGGCAGCGGGAATGCGGTTAAGAAACACTTAATACAAAAGAAAACTAGTCAGTTGCAACTGTTTTTTGCAGATCAAGCAGAAAAAATGTTTTATGGAATCATAAAAAACACACTACAGAGCACCACTAGTACTTTGTTGCACCACCTCTGGCTTTTATAATAGCTTGAATTCTCTGAGGCATGGATTTAACTATCGACAAACCGTTGATAAGGACCATTGTGAGCCAAGAATACTTAGTTTTGAGTTTAGCACATTTCCTTCAGAATGATGATTTCTCAATATACAGCACCTGGCAAAAAATATGGAATCACCACTCTGAGAATGTTCATTTAACCACTTGCCCTCAAGAGGATTTACCCCCCCCCCCCCCTTTCCTGACCAGGCCTTTTTTTGCGTTACTTTAACTGACAATTGCACAGTCATGCAACGCTGCATCCAAATTAAGTTTACATCCTTTTTCCCCCACAAATAGAGCTTTCTTTCTATGGTATTTGATCGCTTATGCGGTTTTATTTTTTGCGCTATAAAAAAAAAAGAAAATTTTGAGGAAAAAACAATATTTTTGACTTTTTGCTATTAACCTCTTCCCTACTGTGCTATAGCCGAAAGACAGCTACAGCGCGGTTGTCTAGTTCTGGGAGGACGTCCATGGACATCATTCCAGGATGCGCCCCAAGCGGCGCGCACCTGGCACCGCCAGTGATGAGGTAAACGGCCAATCACAGCGGCCTTTTATGTGATCAGCTGTGTCCAATGACACAGCAGATCACCAGGTAAATACAGTTACCGGTAATCGGCTGCACTTTTCTCATACTGTCACAGCGTGAGGAAAGGACTGCTGATAACTGGCAATTGTCAGAGAAGTGATCGGCTGTGCCACCCACCTACAGAGCATCACTAGTACTTTGTTGCACCACCTCTGGCTTTTATAATAGCTTGAACTCTCTGAGGCATGGATTTAACTATCGACAAACAGTATTCTTTATCAATCCGGCTCCAACTTTCTCTTATGGCAGTTGCCAGATCAGCTTTGCAGGTTGGACCCTTGTCATGGAACATTTCCTTTGATTTCCAACATAGATTTTCAGTTGGATTGAGGTCTGGAGTATTTGCAGGCCGTGCCATGTCAATTATATGTCTTTTTTGTAGGAAAGGTTTCACGGCTTTTGCCCTATGGCAAGATCCATTATCCTGAAAAATGATGATATCACCAATTTAATGACTGTCATCTCTCCAGGACCTTTACCTGACATGCAACCCCATATCATCAATGACTGTGTAAATTTGCATGTTTTCTTCAAGTCATCTTTATACATTTCATTGGAATGGCACCAAACAAAAGTTCCAGCATCATCACCCTGCCCAATGCAGATTTGTGATTCATCACGGTCACTTTTCATCCAGTCATGGATGTCCATGATTGCTTTTCTTTAGCCCACTGTAACCTTGGATTTTTTGGTTGAGGTGTTAATGATGGTTTTTGTTTGGCTTTTCTGTATGTAAATCCCATTTTCTTTAGGCGATGTCTTGCAGTTCGGTCACAGACATTGACTCCAGTTTCTGTCATTTGTTTTTTTGTGCATTTCCTGTTTTCAAGGTGAATTTCTTTAAGTTTCCTGTCTTAATGCTTTCATGTCTTTCTTGGTCTACCAGTACGCTTCCCTTTTACAACCCTCCCATTTGATTTGTACTTGGTCCAGATTTTAGACACAGCTGATTAGGAACAACCAAAATCTTTTGCAACATTCTGTGATTTACTTTCTTGAAGTTTTATAATCCTCTCCTTTATTTCAGCTGAAATCTCTCCTGTTGGAGCCATGATTCATGTCAATCAGCTTGATGCAACAGCTCACCAAGTTATGCAAACACTCTTTAACTGCAGAGTAATTAGCAGATGTAATCTGATGCAGGTGTTTGTTTTAGAACTACAAAGTACATGGTGATTCCATAATATTTATCTCAGAATTGAGTGATTCAATATTTTTTTTTCTCTTCTTGATCTGTAAAAACAGTTGCAATTGACTACAGTTTTCTTTCTTTTTTATTTTTTAAGTGTTTCTTAAAGCCAGAAGGTTGGAATGTTAAATGAAAATAGTTTTGAGGCGTGTCCATACTTTTTGCCAGGGGTTGTATGTAATAACATCAAGCTCTCCCGGTGCCGATTTACAGTTCAGCTGAGGAACGGGAGTTTGGTGTCCTCTTACAGCCGGTCTCTACTTGGATGCTGTGGCACCCCCTGACAACCTCAGGAAGCAAATCAGGGTGCTGTGGCACTCCGGTTGAGAAAGGTAGGTGTAAAACCCAATGTGACAGGGAGGCTGCACAGGGCACCTGGAGCATAGGCGTTACTATTGCGACCCCTCACGCTCCTTCCATGCCCAAGATCTAAAAATGGATTGAACTATTGAGCCTAGAATCTATTAGATTGAGCCAGTGAGCCCAGGATCTAAAAAATAGATTGAACCGTTGAGCTGAGAATTTGTCAAATAGTTAGTCTGGCTGAAAAAAGACAAAAGTCCATCCAATTCAACCATAAAAAAAAGTTATAATCCTATACCCACAGTTGATCCAGAGGAAGGCAAAAAAAACAGCAAAGCATGATCCAATTTGCTCCTGCAGGGGAAAAAATCCTTCCTGATCCCCGAGAGGCAATTGGATATTCCCTGGATCAACTTTACTTATAAATGTTAGTATCCAGTTATATTTTGTGTATCTAGGAAAGAATCCAGGCCTTTTTTGAAGCAATCCACTGAGCTGGCCAGAACCAACTCTTGAGGGAGTCTATGCCACATTTTCACAGCTCTCACTGTGAAGAAACCTTTCTGTGTTTGGAGATTAAATTTCTTTTCCTCCAGATGTAAAGAGTGCCCCCTTTTCACCCTGTGTGTCTGTGACAGCTTGCAGCTTCACAGCTGGGTGCCCATCGCGCATGCGCGAGCCGTACTGTGCACTGTGAATGATCCAGCAGTCTTCTGGGACCTGTTACATGTCCCAGAAGGCTGTGGGAGAGGGAGGGAAAGGAGAACTTCCGATTGCCTAAGAGGTCGGAGTGGGAGTACCTGTCAAAATCTGGTACCAGACCCCCCCCCCTCCACAAAAGCTCCATTTCACTGACAGGAGCTGGGGAGGAGGCCTTATAGCGGAACTTCCCCTTTTGGGTGGAGCTCCACTTTAAATATTTACCACTTCAGTGTTTATATTAGGCAGCATAGTAGGCTAAAGTGCCCAAGGTCTCATGTAGATTTGTTGACCTTTTGTTCAAATCATGCTTTAATGGGAAGTCTGCAAATTTCAGTATTTTTTCCATGGAGATGACTTGTGAGGCTTACATACAGTGCCTTGAAAAAGTATTCATACCCCTTGAAATTTTCCACATTTTTTGTGAAGTGGAAGGAAAATGATAAATGGTTTTCAAAATTTCTTATATATAAATATTGGAAAAGTGTGGCGTGCTTTTGTATTCAGCTCCCTTTATGCTGAAACTACTAACTAAAATAAAGTGGAAACAGTTGCCTTCAGAAGTCACCTAATTAGTGCATTAGTGTGTAATTTAATATCAGTTTAAATACAGCTGTTCTGTGAAGCCCTCAAAGGTTTGTTAGAGAACATTAATGAACAAACCACATCATGAAGGCAATGGAACACACTAAACAGGTCAGGGATAAAGTTGTGGAGAAGTTTAAAGCAGGGTTAGGTTATAAAAAAAATACTCCGAGCTTTGAAAATTTCACAGAGCACTGTTCAATCCATCATCTGAAAAAAAGAGCGTGTGGCACAAATGCAAACTTAGCAAGACATGGCCGTCCACCTAAATTGACAGGCCGGGCAAGGAGAGCATTAATCAGAGAAGCAGCCAAGAGGCCCATGGTAACTCTGGAGGAGCTGCAGAGATCCACAGCTCTGGTGGGAGAATCTGTCCACAGGACAACTATTAGTCATACACTCCACAAATCTGGCCTTTATGGAAGAGTGGCAAGGAGAAAACCATTGTTGAAAGAAAACCATAAGAAGTCCTGTTTGCAGTTTGTGAGAAGCCATGTGGGGGACACAGCAAACATGTGGAAGAAGGTGCGCTGGTCAGATGAGACCAAAATTGAACTTTTTGGCCTAAAAGCAAAAATCTATGTGAGGCAGAAAACTAACATTGCACATCGCCCTGAACACACCATCCCCACCGTGAAACATGGTGGTGGCAGCATCATGTTTCGGGGATGCTTTTCTTCAGCAGGGACAGGGAAGCTGGTCAGAGTTGATGGGAAGATGGATGGAGCCAAATACAGGGCAATCTTAGAAGAAATCCTGTTAGAGTCTGCAAAAGACGAGACTGGGGCGGAGATTCACCTTCCAGCACGACAACAACCCTAAACATACAGCCAGAGCTACAATGTCATGTTTGGATCAAAGCATATTCATGTGTTAGAATGGCCCACTCAAAGTCCAGACCTAAATCCAACTGAGAATCTGGCAAGACTTCAAAATTGCTGTTCACAGACGCTCTCCATCTAATCTGACAGAGCTTGATCTATTTTGCAAAGAATAGGCAAAAATGTCACTCTGTAGATGTGCAAAGCTGGTGGAGACATCCCCAAAAAGACTTGCAGCTGTAATTGCAGCGAATGCTGGTTCTATAAAGTATTGACTCGGGGGCTGAATACAAAAATTACACACAGGTGGACTCTATTTACTAATTTAGGTAACATCTGAGGGCAATTGGTTCCACTAGATTTTAGTTAGGGGTATCAGAGTAAAGGGGGCTGAATACAAATGCACACCACAATTATCAAATATTTATTTGTAACAAAATTTTGAAAATCCTTTTCCTTCCACTTCACAATTATGTGCCACTTTGTGTTGTCTATCACATAAAATCCCAAAAAAATACATTTATGTTTTTGGTTGTCAAATGACAAAATGTGGAAATTGCAAGGGGTATGAATACTTTTTCAAGGCACTGTATCTTGGGCTGTTTGTGTCTAGCTGTGAGGGGAAATTTCATACAGTATGTTGTAAAACAACAGTAAATATCTGGCAGAGGATCTATCCTTTCCTCGCACTCCAAAACTAACAGACTGCCATCCAAATAATATTTATATTCAAATAATAATGTTTTTATTTGTGACCACTAGATATAGCATTGGCATTGATCAGTTTAGCAAGCAAGCTTGTCATCTGATATACGGTAGGATTGTTTATATGGGCATTTTCCTTGTCATTTAGAAACACACTTTTAGAGGCATGTATTATGTTTCTGTACATCTTTTATTCTCCCATACCTGTGTTTGATGTAAGGAAGTCTTTGATTGTAAGGCTCACACAGGCTTAAAAAGTGCTGCTCCAAGAAGAGTTTAGTGTTTTGCCTGTAGAAGCAACTAATGTTATCCTATGTTTCCATGCACATTAGGTACTCTAGAGACGTTTCTTAACCCCTTCACGCCAGATCATCCCGGCGTGAAGAGGAGCTCCTGCACCGGGAGGTGGACGGGGCGGGGCTTAGTGTCGTCACAACCGGTCACATGATTGGGAAAGGTTCCGATCGAAAGAGCAGACCGGGACCTTTCCGTGAGTACCTCACATGTGTGCTGGGAGCGCACAGGGCGTGCGCTCTCAGCACATATGTTTTTTTGTTAATTAACAAAAATGTGCGGACGCTCGGCGTCTATGCCCAGACGCTGCACATTTGCGTCCAGCCAGCGTGAAGGGGTTAAACTCAGCATTTAGAGCAGGGCTTAACAAATCCCAGGTCGCCACGGCGACTAGAAATTGCATCCTGGCACCTGGTTTCACACACTGCCAATGGGAAAACACCTCCCATATACTTCAACGGAAAAATTCATGTCAATAGCAATCCTATGTGAGCACTTATTTCCACATGCCACTCCAATCTCACTTGCAAGTCTGGAACACATCACTACACACAGGACCCTTTTCATAATGGCACTCAAAATACGTGTATGGATTGCATCTGTGTGAACCACCTCAATAGGAACACAATATCTAGCCTGCCATGCGAATCTGTGAATTTCAAAATTCAATGGCGCCTAAAACGTGGTTCAGCTTTGCCGTGATTATGTGGCAAATCGCATGAAGTCCCAGGTGCTGACAACCCACACTATGCTAAAAGAAAAAATGGCTCCTAACCTTTTTAGCTGGCTCCTAGATTTAAAGGAAATATGTCAAGTCCTGGTTTAGAAGCAGAAAAAAACTCTTCTGTTTTGGGTTTGTGAGAACGCTTTGCTGGCAGAAAAAATTGCTAAACACTCTTAAACGCTAGTACAAAAAAACACTCAAAATTAGCAAACTTTTTGCCAAGAGCAGGTTTTTTTTTAAAATTTGCATGCATGATGCCTAAATGCATCTTTTTAGTCCTTTTTAAATTCTGCAGATCTTTGAACTTCTTTATATAATTTGCTGAAATCTGCAGGAAAAACCCTTGCAGTCTTCCTGTTATCTTTTGATTTAGCAGTTTTGTGCACTGTATTTCAGAAGCATGACTTGGTTGAACAGCTCAGGAATAATCCAGTCCTTGCTCATACTGACATATGGCACAGTAGTACATTTTATTCTCAAACAGAAACCAGTTATAATGAGATTAGAGAAACTCCCAGGCATCTGATACAATTTTGTGTTTCAGTATTTTTTTTTTTTAATTTTCAACTATATTAAAAGAATATATAAAAAAGAAGCAAAGTGATTCATTTACAAGAGGTGTGCTCACCGACAATAGGGATATTCACAGTGCAGGGTTTTTATGATGGTGCAGACAGAAACAACCGAGTACTGACGTGATACTTTTTTTATTTGCATTAACATACAATTTTCAGGACAAGCTTTTGGGGTATGTCCCCTTCTTCAAGGTCCAGGCAGTACTACTACACAAAGTATGTTAAAAGAGATGTTGAAAGGAGGAGAAAAAAAAACCAGACACACACAAATGTACACAGCAATGGTTATAAAACTAGGATTAGACTAGAGATGAGACACAGCAAAAGCGAAGACTGGGGGGGGGGGGGGGGGGGGGCAAGTAGTACTTCCTGGACCTTGAAGAAGGGGACATACTCCAAAAGCTTTTCCTAAAAATTGTGTTCGTGCAAATAAAAAAAAGTATCACGTAAGTACTCAATTGTTTCTGTCGCATGTGCACTAATACGGCTACAATCACCTCAAGTATGATGGTGCAGAAAATACATTCAAAAAGGGTAGAAGCCTTGTTGGGTATAACAGTGCTTCTAGGTGTGCATCAGTGGAGTTCTCCCCTGTGTGTATTTCATGTCCTGACACCTACGCTGTATTTCCAAAAGTATTGGGACACCCCTCCAAATTCTTGGATTCAGTTGTTCCAATCACCTCCATGGCCACAGGTGTATAAAATCAAGCACCTAGGCATGCAGGCTGCTTCTCCAAACATTTGTGAGAGAATGTGTCCCTCTCAGGAGCTCAGGGAATTCAAGCGTGGTACTGTGGTAGGTTGCCACATGTGCAATAAGTCCATCCATGAAATTTCTTTGCTACTCAATATTCCACGATCAGCTGTTAGAGGTATTATAACAAAATGGAAGCAACTGGGAACAACAGCAACTCAACCACAAAGTGGTTCGCCACGTAAAAAGACAGAGCACGGTCAGTGCATGTTGAAGCGCGCAGAAGTCGCCAACTGTCTGCAGAGTCAATAGCTAAAGATCTCCCAACTTCGTGTGGCCTTCAGATTAGAACAAAAGTGTGTAGAGAGCTTCATGGAATGGGTTTTCATGGCCGAGCAGCTGCATCCCAGCCTTACATCACCAAGTGAAATGCAAAGCGTCGGATGCAGAGGTGTAAAGCTCGGCGCCATTGGACTCTAGAGCAGTGGAGACATGTTCTCTGGACTGACCAATCACTCTTCTCTATCTGGTAATTTGATGGACTTGTCTGGGTTTGGTGGTTGCTAGAACGGTACTTGCCTGACGGCATTGTGTAAAGTTTGGTGGAGGGGGGATTATGGTGTGGGATAGTTGTTCATGGGTTGGGCTTGGCCCCTTCGTTCCAATGAAGGGAACTCTTAAGGCAGGGGTGTCAAACTGGCAGCCCTCCAGCTGTTCCATCATGCCTCTGCTTTTGGGATTCATGCTTGTAACTGTCAGTCTTGCAGTGCCTCATGTGACTTATAGTTTGGCAACAGCTGGAGGGCTGCCAGTTTGACACCCATGTCTTAAGGCGTCAGCATGCCAAGACATTTTGGACAATTTTATGCTCCCGACTTTGTGGCAACAATTTGGGGATGGCCCCTTCCTTTTCCAACATGATTGCACGCCAGTACACAAAGCAAGGTCCATAAAGATATGGATGAGCGAGTTTGGAATGGAGGAACTTGGCTGGCCTACACAGAGTCCTGACCTCCTCAACCCGATAGAACACCTTTGGGATGAATTAGAGCGGAGACTGTGAGCCAGGCCTTCTCGTCCAACATCAGTGCCTGACCTCACAAATGCACTTCTGGAAGAAAGGTCAAACATTCCTGTAGACACACTCCTAAACCTTGTGGACAGCCTTCACAGAAGAGTTGAAGCTGTTATAGCTGCAAAGAGTGGGGCAACTCAATATTGAACCCTACGGACGAAGACTGGGATGCCATTAAAGTTCATGTGCGTGTAAAGGCAGGCATCCTAATACTTTTGACAATATAGTGTATAGTGACATACCCACTTTAACATGGGCTTACTGATGTAAATGGGTGAAGAGAAAGATTGAAAGGTGAGAAGAATAGTAACTGAAGAAGCTAGGTGGGGGAGAAGTTATGAAGGTAAAACTGAAAATGGGCAAAGTAGTAGGTGGGGAAGGACCCTGTAGTAGAATGACCCTCCAGACCCTAGTTGCTCATGTAAGCCAGCCATGGTTCGAATCTTGGCCGGTTCAGTAGGGACCGGCCGAGATCTGATCCATGTATGGGCAGGCTGATTGTACCCAAGTCACTCCATCAATCAACTTGGGTCCAATCAGCATTTCTGATTTCTAGCATATGATTGTCAGCAGCTATAGCCGTTAGCAATAATTACTGTTCTCCTGGCAGGGACAGCGCCCTCCCCCGCCAAAAATAGCTCTGCGGGAGAGATTCCCCCATCAACACTGTGTTAATGAGCTATTGAAACGATTTCTTTACTGCAACCCGTGAAAGAAAACTGCATCATCTATGGCCTGCCTTTAAATATTCTGGAGAAAACAAAGGAGAACAAACAAAGTAATTCAAGAAACAATAGATTATCCATGGTGTGCCTTTCTACAAGTTCTTCATTGTGTTTTTCAGCATGACTACCATTTTCTCATTTACTAGGTACCAGGCTGTTTTGATTTTGACCTGTGCTATCATTAGCTTAGACCACCATGACCTGAGAAAAGTTTAGTGGTCGTGAAAATGAACGTGAGTAGTTTAATTTGGTATTTTAGCTTTGGGTTGTAAATTGAGGAGAGACTTGTAGGTGTTTCTCTGCCCAAGACAATGTAGATGAACTGGTAGACATCCAGAGCCTATTAACTCCAGGCAATTCCAACAAATGTGTGTTTTGTTTTTTTTTCCACACCCCTAAAGCATGGGCATGAGGTGTCAGGACAGTACGTGCCAGCCTCTGAAGGACCATATACCATCTTAATAATTTACTGATGGCTTCTATGAATGGTGAGAACATCTGACTGACCCATGGGCTTTAGTGCCCCAGATTCGGAGCCCTTGATTTCCTTTAGAGTTGTGAAGATAGATAATTTCCCCAGTTTACTGTGTTTGAGTGGGTGGTTATAGTGTGACTCCTCAGAGGAGGAGAATATTCAGGACACTGTTCCCTTTCCAAGTTGTGTGTTAAGACATTGGTGTTCAAATGGTGTTCAGGAAAGGCGCAAGGTGGTGTGTATGAGAGTGCTTCGTATATAATTTTTGATCTGCAAGTATCACAAAAGTTCTAAGCCAAGAGCTTTACGAAGAGAAGGACAAAACACCATTCATTGTCAAATTTGTGATCCAGCTAAAGCAGGGGTCTTCAAACTTTTGAAACAAAGGGTCACTTTACTACCCTTCAAACTTTAGGGGGGGCAGATTGTGGTCAGTGGGAGTAGAAACTGCCTTGTCATCATTTGGAGTAGATAATGCCATAGGCTTGGTGGTTAGTGGGAGTAAAAAAAACAAAACAATATTGATTGGTGTCAGTGAGAGGAATATTGCCCCATAATTGGTGTCAGTGGGAGAATTGGATCCCCATCTCTGGAATTAGTGGAAGGAATAGTGCCCAATTGTTAGTATCAGTGGGATGAAATGTGCCCTGTCTTTGGTGTCAGTGGAAGGAATAGTGCCACAAGGGCTGGATAAAAGCAAGCAAAGGTCACATCCAGCTCATGGCCACAGTTTAGAGACCCCTGATCTAAAGACTTCTTTGTGTTACCAGTTAAGATTCATCTTGAGGCTCAAAGCCTGGCAAAACGATGGATTATGTGAAATTGTGGCTGGGGAGTAAGGGGGAGAGTAGCATTTCTGAGTTACCCTTTAGGAAGTGTTTCCTTTGATTTTTAACTATGCAGGACAGTTTTTCCTACAGCTTAATGAATGATGCAAAGCTGTTCAGCTAATTATGTACACACATTTAATTATTTTTAATGCTTCTGGATTTACTTAAAAAATGGTATTTCAATTTTCACTACATTTACTAAGCTATGTGAAAACTCCTTTGCAAAGTGAACACTCAAACCCCTTTAATAAATCAATCCCATAGTCTATGACGGTGGGACTTGCTTGATATCTCTCCAAACTAACCCACTGCGTGGTGTTGGAGGTTGTATGATAAACAGGCAATTTGGGCAGCTCAGTAGTACTGTAGGACTGTCAGGACACCCCTAAGTTTAGGTTGAAATAGCACTTTTTTTTGGAGACCCTAGATCTTGAGTTATGCTATATGAATTTCAGAAAGTGGAGCTGAAGTGTGCAAAAGATGTGGGTAGCGATAGGCATTGGCAGGACCCTGAATCGGTGTAAGAGTAGAGAGCAGTGTTGTGTCATTTTTATGGCAACTATGCAGCCTACCCAGGAGATGTGAATCTGAATAGATGAGCATTTATGCTTACAAGACAAAAAAAAAAAAAGTCTCTGTGAATGACTAATGTATACAGTGCAATCAACTTTCAATAAAGTACAAAACAAGTTTTTTGTGCAGCAGTCTCTTTCACCTTCTTTATAAAAATTATAAACTCTCACCAGATGTTTTGACCATTTTTTTTAAATAATGGGTCACTTACAGCTTGATATAGTGATTGGCCTCCTGAAGTACTACACCTCCTCATCCAAATGAATGCTCCTCAGTTCCTCCACTTATATATCCTCCAGAAGATTTGTTTTCAAAAAGAACATAAAAAAAAACTATAGTATCTCAAATAACAAACATATAATAGTGTAAATTGTGCTCATATAAAATAATTTTCAACTAATGCCAAAATTGTAAGTGCAAAAATCCCAATAGTCACTGCAGATTCTCCTCCATGTGTCAGCAACCGCAGGCAGGTTTACCCAAACCAGAGTCTATGCCCTTCTAATTTCCAGGGCCAGATGATCACAGATCCCCAGACTTTTTTTTGTTTTTCATCCACCAAAATGGGGAAACTCCAAAAAGGTATCTGAGTGCTTTTTTTTCACACCACTCCAAAGTAGAACAAAAAGGGAGCTGAAAATCAAACTTACTCAATCTACGTCTGTAACCAAGTGTTCTGGTATCCCTTAATTTCTGAGTCATTTTAAAAATGCATGTAGAACTACTCTTCAATTGCACTCAAAATTCAGTCCATGTATGGCCAGCTTTAGACAACTCTGGCTTTTCTGGTGGGGAAAAGTAATACTCTATTCAGCAGGGTCCATCACTATTTCTACCAAGATCTATCAGTGGTGATGTCTAGTAAGAGTCCAAAGGTGACCTCAGAGAACAACTAAAGGGTTTTGTTTATTAAAAGACAAATTTAAAGAGATGCTATCACCAAAACACTGACTTGTAAAAGCCCCCCTTGTGTAGATACCCAAAGGCTGAGATGGCTGTTGTGTACCGCCATCTTGGATGTGATGTCATCACCCCCAGCCGACTCAGAACTGTCATAGAAGTTTATGTTTATGAAGGGATGTGAATGGAGGGGTGGAGATTCTGGGCCACCACAAAAGAGTAATTAAACACTTGAAGAAGAGGGGAGGGCTATGACATGGCAGTAGGGAGAATATGTGTCTTTGCTAGAGAATGGACTCTTTCTGGAGTGGAGTGGTCAGTTTTTCTAGTATGTTGAAAGGCATATTGCAGCTGAATTCATTATTTATGGAGAAGAAAAATACTGCTGATTATGTAAAATACATGATTTTTCTGTGCTTTCATCTGCTATTTTTTTTCTTTTCTTTCAGACATGATCAATTGTTACAGTCCAGGTTTAAAAAAAAAAAAAAACTAAATTGTAACATCTAGGCAACCAGTTTCCATTGGCAACAAGACAAGAGTTTGAAAATAAATAGAAAGTACCAGTGCTAAATATAGTTTGATGATTTATTGTTAGCATCTTTTTTTGTTCATAGAAATTTGTAAAAACAAAAACGTATATAATCTACATGGGGATCAAAACAGAAGTCATCCCTTGCAGTAGATTCTAAAAGCTTCACCATTTTCTTTAAACATATTTACACTTTCATATAAACAATCACAGTTGTCAGTCATTTTCACTCCATAAGACAAGCCAATAATTTCTGGACTGGACAGTACTTAAGGTCATTATACCTTATTTAAGATCATTTAAAAATCTTTAAACATGAAAACATGCAGTCAGCACAACAAAAAAGTGGTAAACATTAAACAAATATAGGCAACATACATCGTCCAACTGATCCCTTGGACTGATAGTATCTGTGGTCTGTAAAATGTTAACATAGAAATAAAATAACAAGACTACCCCTACTTAAAACAGAGGAGCAGTTTTATTAATATGGCATCAACATATCGAATGGATATAAATCTACTTATTACTAAAATATTCTGCAATTAATAATGGACATTTCTATAATGTAACAAACATTTTCAATAGATTTCTACACAATATTAAACCTTGCAGATCTCCTTAGATTTACATAATGGTGGCCACACACGCCTCAAA
The DNA here is from genome assembly GCF_062004578.1 of Staurois parvus. Taxonomy (NCBI): domain Eukaryota; kingdom Metazoa; phylum Chordata; class Amphibia; order Anura; family Ranidae; genus Staurois; species Staurois parvus. The sequence continues at coordinate 31,037,498 of NW_028317821.1, forward strand.
TTTTTATATGCAATTGCAATACTGAATCGATGTATGAATTAACTGTAATAATCAGATCCGCAGATAAATAGCCATAATGTCCCTTCCAATCGATTTAAACATAATTAAAGGCAGATTCAATCAAGCCAAGTCAATTGGCCAGAGCAGAAAATGAACAAAGGTTTTGCCTCCATCGCCAACACCAAGATACTTTGTTTATGAATAAAACTATTTGTCAGATTACATGGTGGAAACAGAGATCTGTTCGATAACTTCTGATATCTTGCCTATTGATTGAAATTCACTTCCTTGTGTTTGGCAGATTGATCAAATGGGTTTTTTGCTTCATTGGGTCCATTATTTCCATCAAAAAAGAAAATGATCCTTTATTGAAGTGTGTATGGCCACCATAACAACCAATGCTAGTTTAGCAAAAACAAGCAGTTTTAATGAATGTGGAATGTTGATCTTAAAGAGATCCTGACATTGTTGACTTTTGTTTTGTTTTTTTTAAGGTACAGCCTTAAAGTTAAGACTTCACTGTATGTGTGTTTCAGGTTAGTGACTCAGTAGGTAATGAAGATGAAGTCACGATGTCCTGGAGCCTGACCTTTAAAATCAAGTCAGCAATGGCAGCTCCCATTTCTGTCCTTTACAGGTTCACCTTGAGAATATACACTCACCAGCCACTTTATTAGGTACACCTGTTCAATTGCTTGGTAACACAAATTGCTAATCAGCCAATCACATGGCAGCAACTCTATGTATTTAGGCATCTAGATGTGGTGGACGACCTGTAGTTCAAACCAAGAATCAGAATGGGAAAGAAAAGGGATTTAAAGTGACTTTGAACATGGCATTGTTGGTGCCAGATGGGCTAGCCTGAGTATTTCAAAAAGTGCTGATCTACTGGGATTTTCACGCACAACCATCTCTAGGGTTTAGAGAGAATGGTCTGAAAAAAGAGAAAATATACAGTGAGCAGCAGTTGTGTGGACGAAAATGCCTGCCTTGTTGATGTCAGAGGAGAATGGGCAGACTGGTTAGAGATGATAGAAGAATACAATCTCTGAATGCACATGTAGAACCTTGAAACAGATGGGCTACAGCAGCAGAAGACCACACCAGGTGCCACTCCTGTCAGTTAAGAACAGGAAACAGAGGCTACAATTCACACAGGCTCACCAAATAACATTGCCTGGTATGATGAGTCTATTTCAGCTGCGACATTCAGAGGGTAGTGTCAGAATTTGACATAAACAACATGGATCCATCCTTCCTTGTATCAACTGTTCATGGATGTGCAGCCAACAAATCTGCAGCAAGTGCGTGATGCTATCATGTCAGCATGGACCAAAATCTCTGAGGAATGTTTCCAGTACCTTGTTGAATCCATGCCACGAAGAATTAAGGCAGTTCTGAAGGCAAAAGGGGATTCAACCTGGTACTAGCAAGGTGTACCTAATAAAGTGGCTGGTGAGGGTATGTAGTAAAAAAACAATGTTCTCTACTCAAAGAATGTTTAGTTCTGTAAATCTAACCTATTTTTTTTCCTCAGTTTCTAAAGCTGGCTATCTGCTAATATGCAGCTCTCCACACTTGACTGTTTTACCAAGGCTTGCCAAACACCCCTATAGAGTTTGTCCGGCATTTGCAGAGTGTTTTTTAATGCTCGGCAAATGCCGCATGCGCGGTTTAGCGGCGGTTGCCGAGCGTTAAAAATGCCCCACAAACACCTATAATGAAGTTTGAATGGTGTTACCGCTCTGCAACCGCATCGCAAATGCTGGCCAGGCGTTTGCGGAGTGGCACCATAGCCTAGAATAGGAAGCTCCAACGCCTCCTGACTCGACCAGAGGTGTCAGTTTTGCCGCGACGCTAACGCTCCTGTTAGAACAGCACCATGTGCTGCAATGTGCAGAATTGTCAGAGGCGTTTGGGAAGTGGTAAAAAAACCTTCCCAAACGCCTCTCTGCTGCCTGCACACAACGCTAGTGTGAACGTAGCCTAAGCGCCGTTCTTTGCAGAAACCCGTGTTACCTTAGCACATGTGTAAAGCCCGCCTTAATGTATACCTATAGGCTCAGAAGTTTAAATATAGTAGTCATTTGCAGAGCTATTCCAAGAACTGGCACCTGAATGAGTGTAGAATAACTTGCCACACTGACCATGACTATATGTACTATAATCTTGCTCTATAAATAAATATTTTTATAGAAAAAAGTAGTCATGTCCAGGATCCCATGGAACAGATACTGAAAAAGTAACTGCAGCCATTATTCAGTAGCAGGAAATGACATGACCTCACTCAAAAGGAAGCAACCTACTAGGGTAGGTATCATTTTAAGGCCTCATGCACACAGGATATTTTGCAAATTCTCCCGGCAGCTGTGTTTTGGCAGAAAAAAATGCCTGATTCTTATAAAAGTGTGTAATGCTTTTGAGCGTGTTTACAGGCGTCAAGAGCATTAATTAATTTATTTGGTCAAAATAATTTATTCTGGCTATTGAAATGAATTAACACTCAAGCACTAAACTTACCTAGCGTTAACAAGCATCAAGCATTTTTTTCTGCTGAAACGCTTTTGCTCCTGGATACACTGGCAGTGGGCTTTTTTTTTTCCTGGCGCTAAAAAGACCCAGCTACTAAATGTCTGTGTGCATGGACACATAGGCCAACATGCAGGGGAGCTTAGATGCATGGGGGAAAAAAAAACCCAAAAACCACCTGACTCCCCTAGAAGTAGCTACAATAACCTCCAGTGTGCATGAGGCCAAAGTGTTACTGGATAAGCGTTTTATTTTTCATTTATAGCCATAATCATCTGTGATCAAGCTACCTATTTGTAAAAAAGCTGGCAGTTTTTAGATAAAGGTTCTTTGTCACAGTAGTAAAATGGTTTCAGTCCTATTCAAAATATATGTATAAAGTTAGACATCTGTGTACCTAAATATTTTTTTTTTTTTTACAGGTTACAGTACCAAAATATTCCAATTTCCTCTACTGGTTTCCAAGGTGTCACTTAAACAACGTTAACTAGGTTTGCACATGATTTTTCAGTTGTGGAAACTGACAAACATCCACAATACCAATGCAATAAATGCTGCATAAAGGACAGGCATTCACTGTAGAATCACTGAGCCCTGTAAAATGTGGAATCTTTTCCTGAAAGTTATGTGTGGTACAAGATTTATCATTTTAAAATAAGTGTAGTGTTGGGGTGCTGCACAAGACACTCACTTTGAGAATAATTGCTGGCGTGTGGAACTCTGGCCTGATCATCCATTTTAACTTGCATTCACTTAAAGTCATCACCCTCTTAGAAAAACAAAAACTTTCCCTCTAAATACACTATATTAGCATAGAGAATATGGCAACACAGTTATTTCCTTCTGCATAATCCATATAATGGGGGAAAAAAACTGTTTTCACAGCATAGAAATATTCAACAAGTGGTTACAAGTAACATGTGCATGTTAAAATGTAACTGTACATACATGAAACACTCACACATTCAACATATAAGACTGAATGCTACAACAGTTTAAATCCTTTCTCTGAGAAAGGCTACTCAGTGTAAACATTACTGATAACATACTCTATATTGGCAGCTCCACAAATATCCTGTATACGCAAATAAATATTAAACCCTTGTACAGACAAGACATTACAATAAATAGCCACTTAGAACATCCCACATGAATGAAACCACCAAAAAAACAAATAGGTCATCAGTTTGGCTAGAAACCGGGATTATGTTCAAATGAAGCTAGTTTGATGTAAGGCTGCATTTTCATTCTTGGCACTTTAACCAAATAGAGCATACCTTCTCCATTGATAAATACCATAAAAAAAACCTGCATTGGTGAAACATGCCATTAAATAACACGTTAGGTGGAACTGTAGCTTTTTAAGGTTTTTATATTGTATTGAAAGAGGTAGGTTTTCTGCCAGATTTTTATTGCTGTCTTTGGCCTCATCTGATGTATTGTATGTGCTAGGGCTGGTGGCAATTCCATAAGTGTCTAAATCCACCTTGCCCGTGAAGTACAATCTGTGTTTGGATTGTGCTTCAGAGGTGACTGACAGGCAGTGAGGAGTCCCCCCTGCTTCCCAAACACATGTATAAATGAGGCCTAAATTTCAGGGGGTTATCCACAGGAATACCAGAAGAGTTGTCCCCTAAGCAGTTCAGCTCACATCCATGCCCTAGTGGTCCCAATAACTATAGTAAATGGAATCTTTCCTAACAGCAAAACAAACAGCAATAAAAATTAACAGAAGTTCTAACCATTTACCCACTCTATTAAAATCCAAGGAGAGAAAGACAGCCACTACCTGACATATGTCAGCCATGCGGTGTTGATTTAGCCCAACCTTATCAGGAGAGAATAGGGTACCAACTGTGATTTTCTAAGCAGCCAATCTAGATTCATTTATGCAGTACTTCGATAGTGCCATGCAATCAGATTTGATTTTACTATGAATAAAAAACACATATGGCTTCACCTGGATTGGATTTTTGATCACTTCCTCTGACTAAACGTTTCTAGATGTAAAAGTATCACTCTTACCATTGCTAATAAGAAGAAAATACAAAACACCATATACAATTCTCCCACAAGGAGCTCTGTTCTGCATAAAATGACATTTTCACGTATGTGGTTAGACCATGAAGAGCATGCAGTATGGTCACATTGATAAGGTAAAACAATTTAAAAAAAAAAAATGTTTGCCCAGATTTGTAGTCTCAGTGGTTCACCTGGCAATAACTATGACTAGTTTGCCTACTTATTTTTTTTTTTAAATGACACTAATATACCCTGATACCTTTTATTGACTGAGAAATGTAAAGATTTTTTCAATACTGTAATTATATCTTACCATTACAGTAGTAAAAAGGCGTACTGCCTTCTCCAGAGGGGTGTTGCCTCTACAAGTTATATTGAGGAACACCCTGCTTCTTTCAAGACATTTGCATGCAGAATTTTCAGATGTGCTTGAGCCTCATCTGATCTACAGCAGGAAAAAAAAGCTAAAACAGCATGTCAGGTGTATAAAATAGTATAACCAGGAGTTTACTCCAGATGCAATTCAGAAAGTAGTACTGACATAAAGCAATATTAAATGCAAAACCAAAAATGTAATATATTTCAGCTTACCAATCATTACATGTGGTGGCAGCAGCAGTTTTATCATTTTTACCCCTGAATATTTGTACAGCAGCACTTTCAGTCTGGGGGAAGGGGAATGTTAGAAATACTAGCAGATTTAAAAACACTAAAACTGAAGCCAAACTCCAGCTAACACTTTATAAGCAATTACAACAATGTTTTTCCTTTTGGGATATTAGATTTACATAAAAGCTGATCATTGTAAGCACCACTGCTAAATGATTTGTCTCATCCCTGAAACTGATATATTCTGCTGGAGAGTGGTTCTTTTGAAAAACAACAGGACTTACTGACCAGATCACTCGCCAATAATAGAAGAAAGCAAGCCTAAAAAAAGAAAAATGAATTTCTAAAAATTAGTAAGTTGCAATATAATATTTGCTTTTGGGTTGAATACTGCTTTAACCCCTTTACGCTGGCTGCACACAAATGTGCGGCCTCCCGGCGTCTGGGCATGGACGCCGAGCGGCCACACATTTGTGTTCATGTAACAAAAAACATGTGCGCCCTGCATGCTCCCAGCACACGTCTGGTACTCACGGAAAAGGTCCTGGTCTGCTCTTTCGATCGGGACCTTTCCCGATCATGTGACGACCTGTCACAGCAGTCACATGATCCCTAAACCACACCCCACCCGCCCCGCCTCCCGGCGTCTGAAACTCTTTAAGGGCCTGGAGGCGACAGCGGGAAGGGGTTAAGGAGACAGTGGATAGGCATTCCTACATACTATTGAGCACTAACCTTTCTTTCTGCAGAAGCTGAGCTGCATCTACTTTATAGTAGAACTATCTAAAATATTAATGAGGAAAAAATAGATCTATCCGGATCTCATTTTAATGCCCATAAATAAACAATAGGTATCAAAGTAAGGAACACAGGCAAAGGTCCATTAGGAAATCATTAACACTTTCAGCTTTCTATATACACGTGTCATTTTGTGTTCCCATATCAAACAGCAGAAGCCTTATGAAGTATGAAAAATTCCAGCTCTAAATGTATCTTTTATAAGGAGGTGGGTAGGGGTGTGTAGATTGAAACTTGGTCAGAAGTATCATGTAGTTATAGAGGGCATGAACTCTATACCTATATATAGTTATACCAGAAGTCTGACACAGTGCATCAGGTTATCGAACAGCATGATTTATTTTTTTATTTAAAAAGAAAAATAAATAAATGGAGCATTGTTTGCACAAAAAGGTTTGTGGACATAGGAACATCACACCTATCTATATGGTCAAAAGCGTGGACAGTCCATTAAACCTGAGTGTAGGTGTTTCCAATAAATACTACTGTTAATACTACATCCAATAACCTCTAATACATCCTAGAGAATTGTATGCTTCCAATCTTGTGGAAGCAGTTTTTTGTAAGGGTCTACTTCCTTTCCAGTATGACTGTGTCCCTGTGCAAGTTTGGTATGGAGAACCTTAATAGCCATACAGAGCCCCAACTTCGACCCTACTGGGCACCACTGAGGTTAAAATGGAAGTTCAGTCAAAATCTAAGGCTAAACCTACTCCCAACCCTCATTCCACGCCTATTCTATTTAACCCTGTAAAGAAAAGATATGTATATGTACCTATTTTGAACTCTTTATAGTCCAGACACATGATCTCTCCAACAGCGGCTTCTGTGTAGAGGAGAGATCACAGACAATGGCTGCAAATGCCTGTGAGATGACATCAGCCATATGCTTACTATGGGGAATCCGTTGTCAGCTGTCCCTCCTCTACATTGAAGCCACAACTGATCATGGGACTGGACTGGCTTCAGAATAGGTGATTATACAGATCTTTTCTTTACAGGGTTAGACAGAATAGGCTTCTAATGGGGGTGGGAGTAGGTTTAGCCTTAGATTTTGACTGAACTTTAAAGTGTTACTAAACCCACAACAGTGAAATCAGTCTGTATATGCAATAAAGCATGCTTGTTTTACTTTCTGTAGAACCAAGGGGTTAATCCTCTGCATTGTGTAAAAATGCTGTTTGATCATGACTTCTCTGATCCTCCCCTTCCTTCAGTGCCCCTTTCTTATCTCCTGATAGGACATATCGTGTGGAGACACTCTGCACATGGTCAGTTTGGCGTGTATTGCTAAAGTTTTTTGTTTTTTTTCCTTGGGAGTGTGCATGTGATCAGCACTGTCCAGAGGTCAGGTGTTCTGCATCCTCCTGGAGCAGAATACAAATTTTTTCCAAGCTGTACTATGTACTCAGCTGGACACTGATAGAAGTCATAAGACTGCTCTAACTGCCGATGAGAAAAGGTATTTAGCAGTTTATATTTACTAAAATAATTGCACTTCCATGTTCTGTGTACTGTGGGAGACCAGATATAGTGAATGCAGGGTCGTGGGTTTAGTAACACTTTAAATACCAACTGAGAGCCAGGTCTTCTCGGTTTGTGAGGTTAGGTACGGATGTTGGCACTTTGGAGTGACTGGGCAGATTTTAACAGACTCACTTCAAAACCTTATGAAAAGCAATTACAAAAAAAAAAATAGAGGCATTTTCTAGTCATTGCTGGGGAGGTGGGAGCTTAAAGCTGATGGTTTTGCAATGGGATATTCAATAAGTGCATAAATGTGTGCTAGTTTGGTGTCCAACTTTTGGCCATGTTGTGTCGTTTGTGATACAACAAACTGGCCTATGCATAGGAATAGATAGATTATTCACTAATCAGTAAATATTACTGAATGTTTAAACAAAGAAACCCTTTCTCCCGAGTTGCACCAAGCTTGGCGTGTGACCGGCTTTAACCAGCACAGCTCACAATTTGCATTCAACTTTTCAACATTACTCTAGGTTTCAGTCTATCCTACTAAAAATAATACAAAAGACCCTGCTGCCAATTCCTTATGCACACATCATTACAAAGTATTCAATGACAGTTTGTATCAAAAGAAACCTATAAATGTGATGTGTTTTTTTCATATTTGCAACAATGGTGGGGAATGATACATTAAACAGACAACAGATGAGTATAGCTTTGTGTTATGCATGGTGTCAGATAAACCTTCTTGCCATGTGTTGGTATACAACCACATAGTATAACAATTCTTACTTGAAAAAGCAAGAAATCTGTGCCAAATGAAAGTCTGTTAAGTATAATATGGCATATATTCTCATTATTATGCACTAAAACAACAGTGAGGGTCTGGTTTTGGACCATGTCATTTTATGGGAACGAAGCTCCTTATTTGATGCCTCAATTTATTTTCATGCAGTTTTACTAAATAACACACAACATGACCTCCTATATAAAACAGTGTTGGCAACATTCAAGTTTTGATTTCATTGTATAGAATTATGGACGAATACATTCTGTTAACAGCTAAATGGAAAAGCAATTCACAAGCACATGTATTTACAACAAACAATCCATTGTGGGTGTTTTTGCCAAACATGATAGACTTAAACAATTCAGAAACCAAAAGAAGCTTCGGTAGGCCAAATTAACTGTACATCAAGCAAGGGTATGCACAATAGAGATTCACAGGACAAACATGATTGTTGATGCTTCCTACATAGAACATCCACCTTTAATGGTTCATCTCCTCATAGCTGTCACTTAAATAAAGGAATCATTTATGCAATTTTTAAGGCAACATATGAATGTAAGCATGCCGAAAGTGGTTCAAATAAACAGTCTACAAAGTTTACAAATTTAGAAATAAATCCACTTAAAAAGGCATTTTCTAGTCCCTATAGGAAGTTTGTACACACAGGCAGGGCTCCTCATCTTGACAACATAACCCGTTCTAGAGCACATACTATGTGGTCCCAATTTTTACAAAAGATTGCAAACAGTGTCACTGCAAAAAAAGTGCAAAAGACATGGAAACGGCTCCTCATCATTGGTGCTGTGAACTTTGCGATAGTTGACACACAAACCAGAACAACAGTGATTAAGGCCACAAGTATGTTTATACATTTGCCTAAGAGTACTTTGGCATTCACTGTTTCAGACTGCACAGCTAACTGTTCTTGCTGGTGGAGCTCCAGTTTGGAGACACGGGTCTGGCAGGATTCCAAAGCTTCCTATTAAAAGACAAAATAAAAAATACAGTTAATATAAATGGTTGATTAGTAGGTTATCACTATGAAATCTATTCAAGTCACACTGTGAACAGAAACCTAGCCCCACATTCACAGTTGATGTCTGCTCTGGATTATGCAACACGTCTTATTTTTGTGATGAAGTTTGTATTTTATCTCATTAGATGGAAAACGTTTTATACTCTCCCTGGTCTCATTGTTTTATTTGGCTTTTTAAAGTAGTTTTTGTACATGCCATTATTATAGTCATCAGATATACTATAAGATTAATAACTTGCTTGATTCACTTCTACTGTCTAACTGAAGGCAAAACCTTTTTTTAAGTGTTGGACAGAGTTGAGAAGGATTAGCACACCTGTCAGTTTTTATTGCTTTCTGTGCCCCAGTTAGGGAAATTCACCCTCCATAATTTGTCCTGCTTACCATTATCATTGAAAGTGAAAGTAAAAGAAAATCCCAAACTTTGGGTTGCTCCCAGAAAAGCAATAGTGGGGACATTTTCCATTAGAGACACTAGTTCTGGTGGCCTGGGGGCCCCCAGTGGATTCCCTTAATTTGTATTTTCTCACTTCCTGTTTTGCTATGGGACAGGAAACTAATGTAAATCTCCTCAATGGGACACATGATAAAAAATAAACTGACAGGGGTATGACCCTTCCTTACTCTAAAAAAAAAGTTTTGCCTATAATTCTACTTTAAGCACTATACAGTATCTCACAGAATTGAATACACCCCTCACATTTTTCCAAGTATTTTATTCTATCTTTTCATGTGACAACACTGAAGAAATGACACTTTTATACAAGCTGTACACTCACTACTTTACATTCTAGCACAGTGTAAATTTGCTGTCCGCTCAAAATAACTCAACACAAAGCCATTAATGTCTAAACCGCTGGCAACAAAAGTGAGTACACCCCTAAGTAAAAATGTCCAAATTGGGCCCAATTAGCCATTTTCCCTCGGTGTCATGTGACTCATTAGCATTACAATATCTCAGGTGTGAATGGGGAGCAGGTGTGTTCAATTTGGTGTTATTGCTCTCACTCTCTCATACTGTTCACTGGAATTTCAACATGGCACCTCATGGCAAAGAACTCTCTGAGGATCTGAAAAAAAAGAATTGTTGCTCCACATAAAGATGGTCTAGACTGAGCTGCAGCACTGTGGCCAAGACCATACATCGGTTTAACAGGACAGGTTCCACTCAGAACAGGCCTCGCCATGGTCGACCAAAGTTGTTGAGTGTACGTGCTCAGTATCATATCCAGAGGTTGTGTTTGGGAAACAGACGTATGTGTGCTGCCAGCATTGCTACAGAAGCTGAAGGGGTGGGGGGGTCAGCCGGTCAGGGCTCAGACCATATGCCGCACACTGCATCAAATTGGTCTGCATGGCTGTTGTCTCAGAAGGAAGCCTCTTCTAAAGCCGGTGCAAAAGAAAGCCTGCAAACAGTTTGCTGAAGACAAGCAGACTAAGGACATGGATTACTGAAACCATGTCCTTTGGTCTGATGAGACCAAGATAAACTTATTTTGTTCAGATGGTATCAGGCGTGTGTGGCAGCAACCAGGTGAGGAGTACAAAGACAAGTGTTTGCCTACCGTCAAGCATGATGGTGGGAATGTCATTGTCTGGGACTGCATGAGTGCTGCCAGCACTGGGGAGCTACAGTTCATTGAGGGAACCATGAATGCCAAGATGTATTGTGACATACTGAAGCAGAGCACGATTCCCTCCCTTCGGAGACTGGGCCACAGGACAGTATTCCAACATAACAATGCCAAACACACCTCCGAAACTACCAATACCTTGCTAAAGAATCTGAAGGTAAAAGATGCTGGACTGGCCAAGCACATCTCTAGACCTAAACCCTATTGAGCATCTGTGGGGCATCTTCAAAACGGAAGGTGGAGGAACGCAAGGTCTCTAACATCCACCAGCTCCGTGATGTCGTCATAGAGGAGTGGACGAGGACTCCAGTGGCAACCTGTGAAGCTCTGGTGAACTCCATGGCTAATTAAGACAGTGCTGGAAAATGGTGGCCACACAAAATATTGACACTTTGGGCCCAATTTGGACATTTTCACTTAGGGGTGTACTCACTTTTGTTGCCAGCGGTTTAGACATTAATGGCTGTGTGTTGAGTTATTTTGAGGGGACAGCAAATTTAAAGTGTTATACAAGCTGTACACTCACTACTTTACATTGTAGCAAAGTGTCATTTCTTCAGTGTTGTCACATGGAAAAGATAATAAAATATTTACAAAAATGTGAGGGGTGTACTCACTTCTGTGAGATACTATAACTCTTACCTTTTAAATACTTTCACCCCCACAGTTTCAGTTTCTATGCAGCCACATGACAATAAATCCCTGTCCCTGTGTGATATGTGGCTGGGGGGAGGAGACCATCTCCCCCTCCAACAATGCCTAGAGCAATGGAAGCCAGTGAGTGATGCGACTGCTCTAGGAAATCCAAACCTATTGTCACCCCTGCACATCAGTGCAAATAATTTCCTGACAAAGTTAAGTGATATAAGCACGTTGGAAGTGGTCTAAATGAGACACATCACTACAACCCGGATTCTGTATGTTACAGAAGTGCCAGACATAGAAAACACCACAGATGTAAGTGTGTACAGCACCTACTAGTCAGAGAGCGGCAGAATCTGTGTACTTATGGGACAATACTCGAAATGTGTATGTTTTTAAGCATATCACCTGTTCTTTGATAAAGGGCATCACACTATTAATTTTCCCTTTTGTGCTTACTGCACTTTCTCTTATGTGCTTACTTAAACTAGCTGTGCTACATTCACCCTGCTGGTATCTGTGGATCTGATGCAGAGGATTGTAGTGATTTAGATTACTACATGAGCATTAGTATGAGCTTCTATGATCTTCTGTAATAAAGCATCCCTAATATCTGGTGAGTTGTAGTTGGAAGGAAGTGTTATGAAGGATTAAGATTTTAAAACTTTTGTATTTTTATACATTGTTTTATCACTTTGAAGGAGTCTTATTTGCTTGGACACTATTTGTCTGATATGACATCAGATAGCAGCCTGCTACTCACAATTTAAATTATATACTAGCACCAGTTCAAGCATACAGTCTCGAAAACTTGCTGGTGTGCCATGCCACCAAAGACACTATGTTCCACATATGGTGGGAATGTGAACCCCCCCCCCCCCAAGATGTTCTTTGACCATCCTGGCTGCTAAAAAGTGCCTAATCCCCAATACCGGAAAACGACCACCACGTCTACCCTTGTGGAATGGGTTAATGAACTGGACTCCATCGAGGACCTTAAATGTCGGCTGTCACAGGGAACAGGTAGAGAGGAACAGTTTAAATAAACTTGGACCTTGTGGGTTTTGTTTCTCCGCAGCATTCCAGCCTTGGATTACGGAGGATCCACAGCATTTAGTGAGCCATGATGGAGTGTCTAGACACGCCCTGCTTCCCTCCTTATCCTTCCTCATCTCTTCTTTGCCACTCTCCCTATCTTCCTGCAATTCTCTTATGCTATTTGAGATACCAGCCGTAGTGGTTAAAATACAACCCCTTTGCCAACTGGCAAACCTGCCAGTAGACTTGACACTCTGATTCTAGAGGAGCAACGTCAAATTTACCAGACAAGACTATTACCTTCTTTGGCTAGCCAGTAGAAGGTCCAAGATGGTGTTGTCCAACTTTTGATACATTTTGTCTTAACTTGTAAACCATATGTTTCTAGGACAACCTCCCTGTATGCATTTCAACATTGTTGTAAGACCTGTTCCCTGATCCCTCTGTAATCTGTCACACTTCTTATTTTATTCAATTTTTTGCATCAAAAATAACATTAAATTAAATTGTAAAATTTGCTTGACACTTACCTGAATATCCCTGGACCTTTCATAAGCCTGATAAGCAACCTTTTCTTCAATGCTCGCCAGATCCTGTTTTAAATTTGTTGTTTCATGCTGGTGAAGGTCAGTCAGATCATTGAGCTGGTCTTCAAGTCTTTCATACCTATGAAAGATAAATTTGAGGTCAATAAAGTGATATAAGTTTCTGAAAAAACATGAATTCTAATAGGATGTAGATGACTGGTTGTACAACTTAAGTATTACATTTCTTTCTACACAAATGAGGCAGCCAGGCCATAGCTTCACACAGGGCACTGCACAATTCAACTCAGAGGCACTCATGGATCAAAAACTGAAATATTCCACCTAAAAGGTTCAGCTGCCAAGAAAAAAAACAGACTAAATACGAAATTTTATATACACAATTATTTTTTCTCTTCAGTAGCTAACAGAAAATATGCTTCTGGTCGGTTGTTACAAAAACCCCGGTTTACTTTGCATATGGTAAATAAATCTCCATAACAACTGAAAATTCAAAACCAAAAACACAGATTTTCAGTACGGTCTCTTGTAGTAAAAAAAAAAAAAAAAACTCTCCATGTTTTTGCAGACAAACATTTCATATGGTATGATGCAGTATGTCGCTTGAAAACAAACACATTGGGAGATTAAGATGCTTTTCTACTGCTGTACAGAAATTTTTTTTTGCATTTAAAAATATATGCTTTAGATGTCTATGTTAACAGAGAAGGCATAGCAAAGCAAGAGTCTGCTCTAGGCATTTAGAATGCAGAAATAGTAAAGCGTAATTAGTGTTTATAGATAAACTTTCATCCATTTTAAAAAGTTTCATTGGGTAGAAAAGACTATGGTGCCTCCTTCCTGGATCATTGCTACAAAAGGACCTGGACTTCCCTGACTTTTGGGCTGAGTTTCACCTACCTGCCACCCGTATCCAATAAGACAATCTCAGTGTCTATTTTCATTAGGCTGGGGATGGTATTTATCTTTACTGGGCAAGCCCCAACACCAAGGTCAAGCGCGTCAAGGCCACAAAAGGGGTTTTCTCACTAGTCATGGACAGATCATAATTTGAGCCACTTCCTGATGAATTGTCCAATATACGAACTATGAGTAGCCCTGCCAACACCATCCAGCTTGACCAAACTTTGACCTGAAGATCAAGAAGCTGGGCAGAAATTTATGGGCCAAATAGTAACTGCAGCCAATCACATGTAGGCCCTGTTCGGGTAGTTTGACAGCTGTGGGCATCGGCCATCAAAACACAATAGCAATCAGTGGAGATTTAAACATCTGCAGTGGATAGAGGAATCTCTTCTTCTGTTCAGTCCACAGGTCGAACAAAATAAAATCAGTGAATGTGGCCAGGTTTAGGCAGGACTTTAGTTTGAAATGCTTAAAAAGGTTGGCAGGTTAATTTAAATAGAAGACTCTATACAGCAGTACAAAGTAAAACGCAGCACACACCTCAACCCTGCAAACACAACCAGATCTTAGAATACAGAATTAAAAATGTGGCGTAAATTTTTTGCACTATAGAAATATACTTGCCAGCATTGTAATACAAGCTGTGACTGTACATATCCTCCATCAGCATACTCAAATATGTGCCAAAATTTTTTGCACACTATATTTTGCAATCAAATAAAATGCTTGACGATTAGTTAAGCTGACCTATTCTCATGTTTCCTGACTTGCATGTTCTACACTATGAACTTTTCTGATTACATTGATGTACTGAACTTGTCATGAAAACACTAAATGAAGGAAAAATCTGTATTCATGGTTTAATACAGTTAAAAGAAGTGGAGACTATGTTCAAACATTAATTATCTCTGATGACTGGTACTGAAATAAATCAATGCTTCTCTTTCATACTCTGAACAAAGATTTCATTTAAATGTTAAAACAGTT